>NC_039359.1:105251920-105309273 GCF_003573695.1 Papaver somniferum | reverse complement strand
TTTTTTTTTTTTTTTTTTTTTTTTTTTTTTTTTTTTTTTTTACAAGACAAAAATTTACATGGCCATGAGAGGACTTTAGAACTTGGATCTTCACAACTTGTGATGTCTTGATATCATGAACTTCAACAACTTATATCATTTGCTCTTGTAACTTCTTGTAACTAAGTCTTCAACTTTGATTTTTGAATTATTCTTTTCTATTGTTGCTTCTAAACCTTAAACGTCTTCAACTTTTTCATAAATTTTGATGTCACTCCGCTTGTTGATGATGATAAGTTTCTACTGAGAGAGAGTCGTAATCCAGTAACTAAGACTACATTGTGAGGTTGCTCTGTCTTTCTGGCATTTCCTTCTGACCTACTTGCCTTTCCATCATGGATGGTTAGGTCCATCACGGTTACCCTCTAAAATGAACAAGTTATCTCCTGAATTTCAAGGATCTCAATGTCTTTTTCTCTAATGTCTCAATAGGTTGTTATCTCTAGCATTCCAATTTCTATCTTTTCGGTGAGAAACAGTATGTAAACTTAGCTAACCGGGTACTATGTGACGCTAGAAGTTTCAAAGATGCGACTAAAATGTTTCTCCCATACCCCCAAACTTAAATCTAACATTGTACTCAATGTTTCTAATGTAAGAGCAGTACCAAAAGTAACATAACACGAGGAGAAGTTGGAAATATAGTACCTGGGTGAAGAAAATCAAAACTAATATACAACATACAATCCGCCTCGATGGTCAATCAAGGGTAAACAGGGTCCTCCAGAGGGACCTCCTCAACATCACCTGTAGGCAAGGGCTCTAAAAAGGGTTTCAATCTCTGACCGTTAACCTTCGAAGAACTACTACCATCCGGTGACTTAATTTCAACATCTCCATGAGGAAAAACAGTGCGAACAATAAAAGGACCCGTCCACCGAGAACACAACTTCCCAGGGAAAAGATGTAAGCGGGTATCATACAGAAGAAATTTTTGACCTGGAGAAAATGTCTTTCTTAGAATATTCCTATCATGCACAAGTTTCATTTTGTTCTTATACTCCTTCGCACTATCATATGCATCTCTACGAATCTCTTCCAACTCATTGAGCTGGAGTTTCCTATGGGATCCTGCCTTGTCGAGTGAAAAATTTAGCCGCTTAAAAGCCCAATAAGCTCTATGTTCTAACTCAACAGGTAAATGACATGCCTTGCCATAAACAATCCGATAAGGCGACATTCCAATAGGAGTCTTAAACGCAGTACGGTAAGCCCATAAGGCATCAGTAAGCCTAGACGACCAGTCTTTCCGATTAGGATTAACTGTTTTCTCTAATATACGTTTTATCTCCCTATTGGAAACCTCAACTTGACCACTAGTCTGTGGATGATACAGGGTAGCTACCTTATGAGTAATACCATATTTCTTCATTAAAAGCCTAAAAGGTCCATTACAAAAGTGCGACCCTCCATCACTAATTATAGCTCGCGGTGTACCAAAACGTGTAAGTATATTTTCTTTCAAGAACTCTATCACAACCTTATGGTCATTGGTTTTACACGCAACCGCTTCAATCCACTTAGAGACATAGTCTACAGCGACAAGGATGTATAGGTTACCAAAAGAAATAGGGAACGGACCCATAAAGTCAATACCCCACACATCAAAGACCTCAACAATCAGAATCGGGTTCAAGGGCATCATGTTCCTACGGGAAATGGTTCCTAATTTCTGGCAACGTTCACAAGTAACACAGTAACTATGGGAGTCTTTAAACAACGAAGGACAATAGAATCCACACTGCAATATCTTAGCAGCAGTCTTCTTAGCACTAAAGTGACCCCCACAAGCATGATCATGACAAAAGGAAATAATACTGGACTGGTCACTCTCAGGTACACATCTCCTAATATCCGGTCTGGACAATACTTAAACAAACAAGGATCATCCCAAAAGAAGTGCTTAACCTCGGCTAAAAACCTAGAACGATCTTGTTTACCCCAATGTTGGGGCATTCGACCAGTAACAAGATAGTTCACTATATTTGCGTACCAAGGCGATTGGGTAACAAAGAACAATTGTTCATCAGGAAAGTTATCCCTTATAGGAAGGGAGTCATTAGGGGAACTAACAACGAGTCTAGACAAGTGGTCTGCTACTACATTTTCTGCGCCCTTTTTGTCTCTAATGTCTGGGGAAAATTCTTGCAACAATAGGATCCACCTAATCAATCTAGGTTTGGTATCCTTCTTAGACAAAAGGTATTTTAAAGCAGCATGATCAGTATAGATTATGATCTTAGAACCTAAGAGATACGGTCTAAACTTGTCTAGAGCAAACACAATGGCTAAAAGTTCCTTCTCTGTAGTGGTATAGTTCAACTGGGCCTCATTCAGAGTTTTGCTAGCATAGTAAATCACATGAAGTAACTTATTTTCTCGCTGACCTAGCACAACACCAATAGCATAATCTGAAGCATCACACATGATCTCAAAGGGTAGGTTCCAGTTGGGTGCCTGGACTATGGGGGCGGTAGTGAGTAATGACTTAAGCTTCTCAAAAGCCTCTAAACAAGCATCATCAAAGACAAACTTAACATCTTTTGCAAGCAAACCGCAAAGAGGTCTAGACATCAAGCTAAAATCCTTAATGAAACGACGATAAAAACCAGCATGCCCTAAGAATGACCTAATATCTCTTACGGTTTTTGGGACCGGTAAAGTTTTAATAAGGTCAACTTTGGCTCTATCTACCTCTATACCCTTTGAAGATACAATATGCCCTAGAACAATTCCTGAACGAACCATAAAGTGACATTTCTCCCAATTAAGCACTAAATTCTTTTCCTTACACCTAGTCAAAACTAATGACAAATGATGCAAGCACTCACCGAAAGACGAACCAAACACTAAAAAATCATCCATAAAGACCTCTAAGAACCGTTCTACCATGTCAGAAAATATGATCATCATGCAACGCTGAAAAGTCGCAGGGGCATTACATAGCCCGAAAGGCATGCGTCTATACGCAAAGGTACCAAATGGACAGGTAAAAGTGGTTTTCTCCTGGTCTTCTGGGGCAATAACGATCTGATTATATCCAGAGTAGCCATCTAAAAAGCAGTAGTGACTATCCAGCTAATCTCTCTAGCATCTGGTCGATGAAGGGAAGGGGAAAGTGGTCCTTCCTAGTGACCTTGTTCAATTTCCTATAGTCAATACAAACACGCCAACCCGTGGTCACTCGGGTCGGGATTAACTCATTGTTATCATTCTGGACTACAGTAATACCAGATTTCTTGGGAACAACCTGAACGGGCCTGACCCACTTACTGTCTGAAATAAGGTAGATAATGCCTGCATCTAATAGCTTAAGAACCTCAGTTCGAACTACTTCTTTCATATTGGGGTTTAGTCGACGTTGCATCTCCCTAGAAGGTTTGGTGTCTTCCTCTAAATAGATCTGATGCATACAAACAGTAGGACTTATACCCTTAATGTCTGCTATGGTCCACCCTAAAGCTTCCTTGTTGTTTTGAAGGACGATTACTAGCCTACTTTCCTGATCTCTATCCAAGTCGGAAGAAACAATCACAGGTAAAGTCTCAGACGGTCCTAAAAACACATACTTCAGGGTATCTGGCAATGGTTTTAGGTCCAACTTAGGAGGATCTTCTAAAGAAGGAACTGGGGTAGACTTAGAAACTGGTAGTGGTTCGAACTTAGGTTTCCATCCATTACTAGTATCTAACAAAGGGGTTGAATCTAACAAAGCATTCACCTCATTAGTCACCTTATCATCATCAAAATCAATCCCAAAGTGAGCTAGACATTTCTCTAACGGATCTTCTAACAAAGTATTTGGTAATGACTCCTCGACTAATGTTCCTATCATGTTCACCTCTTCTATATTCGAGTCATCTAGTTCAGAGGGTAGCTTACTAATATTAAAAATGTTCAGCTCAATAGTCATATTACCAAAAGACAAATTCATAATACCATTTCGACAGTTAATGATCGCATTGGATGTAGCTAAAAACGGGCGACCTAAAATCACTGGTATTTGGTTCTCTGGGTCAGGGACAGGTTGGGTATCTAGGATAACAAAATCCACTGGATAAATAAACTTGTCAACCTCTATGAGAACATCCTCGATCACACCACGAGGAATTTTTACGGACCTATCAGCTAACTGAAGTGTCATCTGGGTAGGTTTCATCTCACCAAGTCCTAGCTTAAGGTACACATGATATGGAAGTAAATTAACACTGGCTCCTAAGTCAAGCAAATCTTTCTCAACACGGTACTTACCTATTGTACAAGCGATGGTAGGGGACCCTGGGTCTTTATACTTAGGAGTAGTGGTATTCTGAATAATAGAACTCACGTGACTAGCTATGAAGGCTTTCTTCTGGACACTAAGCTTACGCTTTCGCGTACACAAGTCCTTGAGGAACTTGGCATAAGAGGGAATCTGCCTAATTGCATCTAATAATGGAAGGTTGATATTAACCTGCTTAAAAACCTCCAATATATCATTAAAGTTGGACTCCCTCTTAGTCGGAACTAGCAGCTGGGGGAACGGGGCTTTGGGAACAAAGCCGGGCTCATCAGGACCCTCATTGGTCTCTTTAGAGACTCTATCAGTCTCTTCATTCTCTGGTTCATACGGGTGAACTACAACATGTTCACTTTCAGGTATGTCGACCTTATTATCAACTTTCCTTCCACTCCTAAGGGTCGTAACAGAGTTAACATGACTGTACGATTTATGTCCTCTAGGGTTAGGATCAGTATGACTAGGGAACCTTCCTTCCTCTCTCTCATTAATATACTTAGCTATTTGGCCGACTTGAAGTTCTAATTTAGCAAAAGACTGGGCACTATTCTTAAAATTCTGTTTGGTTTCCTCTTGAAAATTACCCTGGCTTTTTACTAACATTTCCTGGCTTTGTGATAGCATTTCCTGGCTCTTCCTTAATATACTAAGGGTTTCCTCTAAGCTAGTTATTCTATTCGCAGATGGGTTCTGGGTCTGTCCTGAAGGGTTCTTAGTATAACCAAAACCTGGGGGAGGCTGAGAATTACTAGACTGGCCTTGATTCTGGCCCTTAGACCAAGAGAAATTAGGATGGTTTCTCCAACCAGGGTTGTAGGTCTCTGAGTAAGGGTCAAACTTCTGACGGTTCTCAAATCTAGCATTGTTGTAGACAACATGAGCTTGCTCTTCACTAACCTGACCTTCCAAAAATGAGATATCGGCTCTATTCCACAACTAGAGATTTTAGAGGCTCTATTAGGTTCAACAAGGGACTTATTTTTAGGTTGATTCAATTCCAAAGCTTCTAACCTTCTAGATAAAGCAGCAAACTTAGCATATGAACCAAAACTTGTATCTACCACATTGGTGCTACTTCTATTGACCAAGAGTCTTTTAGGGGGTTCAACAAAATTCCCACTGTTGGGATTTTTCAGCGATAACTTCTAAGAAGGTAAAAGCATCATCAGCACTTTTACTAGTGAACTCACCAGTGCACATAGACTCAACCATGGCTTTGGTCGAATAGTCTAAACCATCATAAATAATTTGTACGAGTTTCATCTTTTCAAATCCATGGTGAGGACACTGAGATAGGAGATCATTGAATCTCTCTAAAAATCTATAAAGAGACTCTCCCTCTTGTTGCACACTAGCACTAATTGTCTGCCTAACAGCTGCAGTTTTATGCTTAGGGTAGAATTTCATATAGAAAGCGGCAATAAGTTCCTGCCATGTTTCAATGGATTCAGATGGTAGGTTGTTCAGCTAGGTCTTGGCTTTATCTTTCAAGGAAAAGGGAAACATCTTAAGTTTCAAGACTTCATCAGTAAGGTCTTTTATTCTAATTGTCCCACAAATTTCCTCAAAGTCCCTAATATGGAAATAAGGGTTCTCATCATCTTTTCCTAAGAATATAGGGATCATCTGAAGAATACTAGGTTTTATCTCGAAATTAGCCGTAGTGGCTGGCAATTTAATGCACGAAGCTCGGTTGGACCTAGTTGAGAACATGTAATCTTTCAAAGTTGCCATCGCTGGCACAACAGAAGTACTAGGGGTACTTTCCTCACGAAGAGATAGATTCTTAAAACTGAAGTTTCCAAAAACAGGGCTCTCAAAAGAACAATCTTCGAGCTCCCTGCTTAAATCAGAAGAACTACTAGGTTTTTCGCTAATCAATCGACCTAAAGTATCTCTTTTCCAAGCCCTATTAACAAAACCGGGCATACACTAAAAAAAATCAAAAAGAAATAAAAATCCTAACAGGAAGGTTCTAGCAATCACACAGCAGGCCGACTCGACTTTACCACAGCAAACCTAGATATTTCTAGCAAACAACAAGCATGATGGCTCACTTAGATTGTTTCTAGACCAGCTTCTATCTTTCGAAAGGGAATTCGTTACAATTTAAGCAAACCCCTCTGGAATCAATCCGAGTCAAAGTAAATTGAATTGAGGCGAGGGAAGCTCAGTGGAGCTTTGATACCCAAGGCCTCACTGCAGTACAAGGCGGCGCAGTCACACATTCAACTCACAGAAACCGTCATGAACTTCGAAGTATGCTAAAAGAATAACCAATATCCTTCGAAAATTTTTCCTAACAAGCTCGATACCCTATAGGTCTATTTCTAATCATATTTTAAAGCTTGGGTTCGTGTTAGGTTTTGTTCTCCTAAAGCGGGCAAGAAGGGAGCGGTGATGAAATCCGAACCTATATCTTGTTTAGGCCAGGCCTTGCCCTTTACTAGGAAAATAAAGACAGTCCAAATTCGTCCTCAATCAATGATCACCTTAAGGAATACAGTAACTCGCTTACAGGAGATTCGCGAGTGTTTCGATTGGACTTACCTCCCGTACCAGACGGGGGATGAACCGTTGTCGTCGACTCGGGCCACGAATACTATGCCGTGTGCGAACCCGAGGGGCCGAGGTGATATTGTAATCACCGTCCTTCCCTGCACACAGTTTGTATTTAACTACCCTTCCGTAGGGTTTAAAAAAATAATAATAAAGTCCAAGAGTCCAGTCCAAAGTCCAAATAAAGTAAAGTGCAAAAGAAAAAGAAAAATAACCTAAAAAAATATATATAAAGATCTCTCTTTCTTTTTTTATCTCTCTTTTCTATATATAAAACAAAAAAAGAAAATTCCTCTTTCGTTCCTTTCGCTTTAAGCTTTTCCTTCCAAGGTCCTTAGTACTCCACTTCGAACCTGCAAATCAAAGACAAAAAGAAACGTAAAAAGGAAAAAAAAATAATAAACCTAAAAAAAAAAAAAAAATTCTACCTAAGCACAGGTCCACGTCGGCGCCAAAAATTTGATGTATTTTCAAATGTTGTTGTAGATAGTAGTAAAAGGGGGTTCTTTACGAAATTGTGAAGGGAATAATTTTTTTTTAAAATTTAAATAATTTAGAAATGTAGAAAATTCAATTAACAAGTGATATGAATTTTATGGAGAAAAATAGAGGTGAAGATTCTACCATTCAACAATATTTATGTAATGTTATTTAATTTTTAATTATGCTTATTAAACAATTGATTTGATTCTTAATAATTCCCAAAAGCAGATTTCCAAAATATCAAATGTTAGTCGCAACCATAATGCATCAAGAGTATAAAACTAAGCATGCATTATCAAGAGAAAATACAATTGATTAATAAAAACCATTTAAATCATTTTTTTTCAATGCAATTAATCATATAAAAATATTGCAAAAATTAAATAAATAACAATTACCACATAAATATTGTGTGAATGGATTCCTCCATCACCCCTGGGATTGGGTTTAGCTCATCATGGTGTAATACATCTCAAAAGATTTTATTAATGCTCAATAGTTGATTACAAATGATGAAATAATAGGAAAATCGATTTAAGACCGTCCGTTGCGACACGCAGGAAGCGTCCAGAAAGAACGGCACAACTGAAGTGTTGTAATCACTATTCCTAAGTCGCGAGAAAAGAATTGGAAATTGTCGCAATTAAGCGACACTTTTCAACGACTTTCTCTTACCGTCTAATGTTCTTCGTGTTCTTGGCTGAGCAGCAGCAGAACTTCTTCGCCTGTCGGCCTCTTCTTTTGATTCTCTCGGCTCTGACTCTCTCCCAATGACTTGAAAACCCCTTCTACTCTACCCCAGAAGTCTTTTTATACTCAACAGGTAGACGAAATCCTTTGCAATAACTCCCAAAAATCTTCCATTACTCGGACAGTTCATAATATATATATTTTTTCCTTTTTTATTTCGATTACGTATCTGCAGCTGTTAATTTCATGGAAACTCACCTTAATTGTCTTCTACACGGTCCAAAAGTGTGTTAGAGTCCTCCATGCATCATCATAACACGTTCGAATTCCTCCAAAAATTCTCTCAAACCCGTGACAGACATGAACTGCCCTGTTCCAACCTCATGAATTTCCTAGACGATTCTAGCCAATTTCGATCGAACCAAAAGCCCCCAACATGTTTGATAGGACATATCACAACTTCCTACCAAAAATCAGCCATTAAATCGACCCGTAACCCCTTCATTTTTGTGATCAAACTTCTGCCAGTTGAGAATTTAATTTCCCGCCAAAAAAACGAATTTGAATGTTGAAGATGATATGCCCCCTATCCTGAACTGGGGTGCGAATAGCAGACGCCTTGGGGGTGACCTGGGGGTGCCCCTTAGTAATTAGGTTACCCCTTATCCAAAAGAGAGAGTCTGAATAACACTTGTCCTCCGGGTGCCAAAATCAACTTTTCGAGCCGAATTTTCCAAAAATGTTTATTTCCTAAAAATACATAAAAACACAATATTAGTACAAAAATAGAGTTCCAACAATACGGACATTGAGGACAAATTAGACACAAAAATGCGTCTATCAAGGCCCCAGTCATCCCTAGCCGTGTCAAGACTGATAATCGGGTCGTCTAGTAACTGAGTCGTCGATCCCTGAGCGGATCGTCTGCTTCTACCGCCTTGATGTCTGGGTCAAAGCAGGAGATCGACGGTCGAAAATTGACAAGGTAACCGAAAGATCAATCTCCCACTGTGGTCGCCAATTGTTTGAGGGTGAAAACGATTTCTGTTGATTTCGGTAATTTCGGGCGTGTGGGTGAGAAACGAGTCTAAACCCTAAACAATGTACGTAAGGCATTACTTTAGATTCGAGAGATCAATCTGTATAAATCCGGCCTAAATCAAGAAATGGTCGTTCTAGACTTGTTTCGGTCACAAAGAGGATGAGAAGGGCTGGTTTTGGGGAGGGAAGCGAAGAGAGTGTTGAGACCAGAATAGTTGATCCTGGAAGAGTAGTTGTTTTGTGACTTGTATCAGAAAGTGGGAAGCTAACAGATGGGAAATCTAGCCAATGTTTTCTGAGTGTTGTATGCTCCTGACCAGAACTTGTTGTTCGGTGGAAATAGGTAATGCCAATTTATACAAGTCGAAGTAAAACGTACTCTGGTCTCATTAAGAAATGGAAAACGGGTGAGTAAATGGGAGGATGTGGTAACCGGTAACGCTTGGAACTGATGTTCCATAAAAGAAAGCGTTTCACCATTACTCCCTGTATTTACTAACCGCCTCATCCTTATGACACTTTCTTATAACGAGCGTAGTGTACGCCGCACGCTGTAAACCGCCAAACCAATACCCAATGAGCATCCCCCAGTTTGTGACATGTGTTGATGTCTCGAGTTTTTTCGTGGAAAACATGTAGCGTGTTATTTTTGTCTGGCAAGTTGAGCTTGAGAGACTTGCCGGCTCGGTGATGACCTTCAACGGTCGAGATTTTGCATCTTAAGAGGAAGGTAGCCGTTGATTATTGAAACCTTTCGTTTGGTAGCCAGTGGCATGAAAGTATGATCAGTATGGCTTTAATGTGGCCCAGTTTAGGCACGGCCAAAAGTTAGGGTTTTGGCTTTGTTTAGGCGCGACCAAACTAGGGCCAAAGGTTGCTATGCGTTATCTGGTAACCTTGGACGGCTAAGATCTGCATCTTAGATAAAAAAGTGGTCGTTGATTGTTGCAGGCCTTCGTTTTGGTAGCCGCATAGGGAAGGCCGGCATGGTATGGCGCGGCAAGGTGGTTGGCATGCCATTGGCACATGTGGCATGGCATGCCTTGACGTGGCCAAAACTAGGGTTTTGGGCCAAAGGTTACCATGCGTTGTTTGGCGACCTTGGACGGCTAGGATTTGCATCTAGGATGGAAGGGTGGCTGTTGATCGTCGCACGCCTTCGTTTTGGTAGCCGTATGCGAAAGGCCGGCATGGTATGGCGCGGCAAGGTGGTTGCTGCCATTGGCACATGTGGCATGGCATTCCTTGGCGCGGTTTGGCGTGGCCGAAACTATGGTTTTGGGCCAAAGGTTACCATGCGTTGTTTGGCGACCTTGGACGGTTAAGATTTGCATCCAGGATGGAAGGGTGGCCGTTGATTGTCGCACGCCTTCGTTTCGGTAGCCGCATAGGGAAGGTCGGCATGGTATGGTGCGACAATGTGGTTGGCATGCCATTGGCACATGTGTCATGGCATGCCTTGGCGTGGCCAAAACTAGGGTTTTGGGCCAAAGGTTACCATGCGTTGTTTGGCAACCTTGGACCGCTAGGATTTGCATCTAGGATGGAAGGGTGGCCGTTGATCGTCGCACGCCTTCATTTTGGTAGCCGCATAGGGAAGGCCGACATGGTGTGGCGCGGCAAGGTGGTTGGCATGCCATTGGCACATGTGGCATGGCATGCCTTGGCGCGGTTTGGCATGGCCAAAACTAGGGTTTTGGGCCAAAGGTTACCATGCGTTGTTTGACGACCTTGGACGGCTAGGATTTGCATCCAAAATGGAAGGGTGGCCATCGATCGTCGCACGCCATCGTTTTGGTAGCCGCAAGGGGAAGGACGACATGGTGGGGCCAAGGCCAATGGCGCAGATGTCTTGGCATAGTGGGGCAAAGGGTTTGGTACGGACGGCTTGGCATGGTGGGGCCAGGCAAGGTGCGGTTGGCTTGGCATGGCGGGGCCAAGGGTTTGGCATTCCATTGGCGCCTGGTGCGTCTAGCATGGTTGGAGCCAAGGCAAGGCGCGGTTGGCTTGGCATGGTGGGGCCAAGGGTTTGGCATGCCATTGGCGCATGGTGCGGCTAGCATGGTTGGGGCCAAGGCAAGGTGCGGTTGGCTTGGCATGGTGGGGCCAAGGGTTTGGCATGCCATTGGCGCATGGTGCGGCTAGCATGGTTGGCATGCCTTGGCACGGAGATGTGGCTGACATGGTTTGCCATTGACACAATGGTGCGGCTGGCATGGTTGGCATGCCTTGGCACGAAGATGTGACTGGCATGGTTGGCATGCCTTGGCGCGGAGATGTGGCTGGCATGGTTTTCCATTGACACAGTGGTGCGGCTGGCATGGTTGGCATACCTTGGCGCGGAGATGTGGCTGGCATGGTTTGACATTGGCACAGTGGTTCGGCTGGCATGGTTGGCATGCCTTGGCGCGGAGATGTGGCTGACATGATTTTCCATTGACACAGTGGTGCGGATGGCATGGTTGGCATGCCTTGGCGCGGAGATGTGTCTGGCATGGTTTACCATTGGCACAGTGGTGCGGCTGGCATGGTTGGCATGCCTTGGCGCGGTAGCATGAGAATTAGGGTTTGGCATAGATGATGTCGGTCCATGTTAAGGGTTCTGCCGTGGAGCATGACACATTAAAAAAAAGGTACCATGGTAATTATTACGTAGGCATGCTGATCGATTCAATAAATGTGCTAATGGTCATAGTAACGTCATGTCAGTTGTACGGTTTTACGATTTTAACCCTAAGCTAAAAACCACCATCAACAACTTGATAAGCAATCCTATTGTGTTTGGTTAAGTCCGAACATTTGTATCAAGTAAACATACTTCGTTGTTGTATTGTCTTGATCTCGTATCCATAGACGATCACACGAAGTGTGAACCGATTAGTTGTATTGTCTTGACTCAGTCCATAGACAATCACTTTTGGAGAAAGGACTTATAGGTAGGAAAAGTTTTAGCTTGAGGTATATTTGGGTACCCTCGCCTTTTCAAACCTGACAGCATAAAGACTAACCAATAAGATCTTTATGCCTCCAATTATCAAACTTATACAACCAAGCATTAATATTTATTATAGCACGATCCAACTTGCTAATGATTCTACGAACTCCATATTTCCCATTATCCCAAGTAAAATTACTTCCCAAAGCGTCAGCATTAAACAAGTTATTATCATCTATCATATCACTAAACTCAGTTGAATATTCATATCTGCAAGTGAAAGAAGATAACTAAACCGATAATGCCACTAAATCAACTTCCAATAGTACATGGATGGATACCACCCTTATGATGCCAATATGATGACTATACACTATGATACAAGAGAGTCATAGATAAAAGGAAAACAAAAGAGAAAAATTGCATAAAACATGAATAACATATTGAAAGATGATATTTGGAAGAAAGTAAGGAGCCACATAAGTATCTGAAAGCTCTTCTCGAGTCTAGAAGCAAGTATATAAGTAAGAACTGTGAACAAACAAATTATCAACTTACTATACTTATTCATTATATATTTGCCAAAAAAGAATGTCATAGTCAACATTTCCAAACTCCATTTGGGAAACCAAACGACAGCTGAAGGTTCAATTCTAATTCTTATCTTGAACCTCTCATAAATCCGGATACAAGAATATAGTTAATATTGGTTGTATCGAGACGAATGTGAAATATCCATCGCACATGAATATACCTATTATATTGATTGTGTCGGTCATTTCGGACCAATATATCGATTGTCGTATCAGCCGATAAAATCGGTAAGGATATTATTGTAACAATAATAAAACAAAAATATGTTCTTAAAGTTTTTAATTGTTATAATAAAAGGAAAATGCATTTTTTATTTTTCTTTTCTATATAAGCCCCATGTTTAGGACTATTAACCTATGAAGTTAGCTGGTTTGAACATTTGTCAGATGTTTATATTGCTAACTTTGAAGTCAAATTTCTTGTTTTGTTTTGAAATATTAAGTTTATTTGTTTCTTTCTGGATATAAGAGATACATGTATTTAAAAGAAGATAATATATAATACATGCTCTTGTTTGATTGATATATTTTTTTCATTCAAAACACCCTATATTAAAAAAATTGAGTAAAAAAATATAGTTAACTGTAACTTATAAGATTACAAGGTTAGTTATGTACCTCGATAATATCTGATACAATATTTTGTATAGATGTATCACTCATCATCGATACAAGTTCAATACATGATATTAACTACTTTGTAAAAGAGATACCCTAAACAGATAAGATTAACATGCTCTATCATCTACAAAAGTCATAAAAAAATAAAAAACGAGGTCTAGAGATTTTATAAAAAAGAGTTGGACAATGAGTAAGAAATAGTCAAACACCTTGCAGGATCACCTAACAAGATAAAGGGCATCTTAAATAGGGCTCTAATTATACAGGTTAATGCTTTGGACATTGCTGTTTGGAATAATAAGATATTATTTGGAACTTACAATCTAAGAAAAAAAAAACATTGGTTACATGAATTGATAAGATATTATTTTAAACTTAAAATCTAAGACAAATAACAAACAAACATATAAACTCAATTTCCCCTCCAGAATAAAGTTACTCCATATAGGCCCTTTGCATCTTTATAGATAACATCCAATAAAGCATCATCCTTACTCAACTTTTTCGAACTCATATCCACAGTTTTCTTGAGTCTTGCACGATACTTCGCAGAAGTATTATTCATTTTTCCACCTGCAAAATCTGGAAAGTAAAAAGGTTTTTTCTTTCGATTTTTCATCATCTTTCTGAAAAGTTATTCTTCATTTTTGGAGCTTGCACATGATTTCACAAGACAGTTGTCAAACCATGTTATCTTCATCTTCACAAGGTCTTCCACGATCACAATTAGAAAAATTAACAGAAACATCGTCAAATGTGCAAATCAAATTAATATACTTAATCCCATACCCAATGGCCACATCTATACCTTTACCTGCTGACCTCATCTCTTGATAAGATGTTGAAACATCTTGCCTTTTATTAACATTGAAATAAGAATGTGCATCAATTGGTGCACATTGCCAGTTGCAAATTAGAACCCCAATGCCCATGTCACAACTGCCAGCTCTATTTTTCTTATAGTATCCAGCAATATTAACAAAGAAATATGCCCTATAACTATTATGATATTCAAAATTACCTCGAATAATCATAAACGAATCCAAATCCCATTTCTTCCAGACCCGATCAATGTTGTCATCACGTATGAGGCATTTGTTTTGAGATCTCGCCTACAACAAGTATAGAAGACACGCCCAAACATATAAGATTAATATGCTCTGTTAGATTAAGTATATTTGGAAAAACAAGTAACCAAAACCATAAGGGAAAATACACACAATCCCAGTAGCGTGCATTATTGTTTAACATCAAAAATTAGAACATATCTATCAGTAAGAGACGTGACAGGTTTATTGGCCTGGAGATGATGCCCATTCAAAGAGCACATAAACAGCATACCATAGGAATGATTAGATAGCAGGAAAAATAAGTGAATAAAACTACAAGAGTTGGAAAATGAGTAAGCATTAATCAAACACCTTACATGCAGGATCACCTAAGAAGATAAATGGGATTCTGAACAGGGTTTCAGTTTTACATGCTAAATAATAGAATCATCAAGGTGTGATATACATATATAAGAATTACTAATAATACACTTATAAAAATTCTAAAAGCATCATGTAAGATGAAAGATCTGGATATATAGATCTCGAGAAAGATGTTAACTGGTCAAACATTTCATAATGCAAACAATCACTTGGATTACTAAGTTTAACAAAAGATAACTTAAAAAACACAAACACGAGTTTTTCAAAAATTAAAAACAAAAGATAACTCAAAAAAACATGAACGTAAGTTTTCACAGGCCGCGAAACACGCCACAAACACAAACAAACTTCCTCGAACCATTATAAAGTTGCATACACTATGGGATGAGAATCTTCTTTGGACGGCCGTACAATAAGATTAAGCAAGGTTATTCATATATTTCTTAACAAAACGAACACAAAGTATGATTTTAATCTCCTTCTCTAGGGTCTGATTGTAGGATTGAGGGTCTTCCATCTTGTAGAGATGTTGCACCAGTTAGAAAATATATTACTTAAGAATACTAATTACACTGTTACCAACAACATTCAATCTTAATAAGATGATAAAATTAGGATACATACATTTTTAGAACACTTAGAATCAAAAAATTTGACCAATGAGTCACACCAGAAATCGGAATCCTCAACGCAGTAACTCTCTGGGTCGCTGCAAAACAGTAGAGATACAAAGAAGAATATCATTATCAATCATCAAAATGGCCAAATACGAATATTAAAAGAAAAAGAAAATGATTATCAATTATATGAATATATGTACCTCATGGACACGAGTTAGTGAAACACCTCCTAATATAGTTCACATGCAAAAATAAATAACCCTAAAACAATCATAGTAATAATATAATCAAATTCAGGATATAAATATTGTGTTAAGATACTAGTACTACTTTATTTATTTACGTTTATGTTAACTTCTATATTTCAATAATGTTTCTTTTAGTTTTTTGAGTAGGAGTTAGCCTTATTTACATCCTGGTACTTATGGAAATAGGTAAGCTATATACACTTTCTTGTAGACCTCTCTCAATTCAATCAATATTAATAAGTTTTCATAATCTGTAGTGGATATCTAAAAGATATTCCTTCTTTTCCTTCACTTTCATATGTTGAAAAAAAAAAGTGTAAATTTTTTGCTCGTACAGATCTTCAAATTGCCAAGCTTATAAAAGAATAAAAGATATGTAGAAATTACTCACTGAAATATGTTGAACCTTAACCCCCAAAAGGAGAGGTGGAAAAACGAATAGAGCGTCAGAATATGTGTTACTTTTCTTTCATAAACGAAGATGCGGATCTCTCGGAGCATATCACAGGAGAACGAAAACGGCCATCAAGAAGAATGGAATTGGCAAGTAAATTACCATGTAATATCTATTTTAACTTTGTTCAATGAAGATTGAAATAATCTCATCCCATTAATAGCAAAATCTTATCCCTTTATATAAACTATCTGATAAAAGAAACTATAAAATCAACCAACGAAAACTCAAAAGGTGCTAGAAAAATAAAAACTAATTCAAAAGCTCTCATCTCAAAAAAATATGTTTTGATAACACACAAAAAGTAGATTCTCGACTTAATAAATTTGAAAAGTTAATAATTAGTATGTGGAATACATTTAAGAATGATTTTTGAGGGAAAAAAATTTCTTTTCCTTAAAGCAAAAATAAATAAATAAATTCTGAAGAAAATTTATGGTTGGCAAACATGTTGTCGTAAACAAATTTGTTTTGTTATACGAAATATAAGCTATTTTGATTTTTAAAATTCACTCCGAAGTTATGTTTCATGAAAACTTTTGTAAACCAAAAGTAACTTCGCATATAATATCTGGCCACACTCTTGGGGTTTTGTCCTCATCAAGAACTTCTTTATTTTAAGCAAATGCATTCTAATAAAATGAAAGAAAACATAAAAGACACTGGACACATCTCCATAACAATGAGAGAAGACTCAAATACCTACTGTCTCTGCTAAGGACCTTACATAGAAAGTCTAGAGGGACATTCCTCCAGGTTTAAGACTTGGTTCTAGTTTTCGCAGCTTTAGCTAATCTATCGCTCTATTACAACATCTTTAACGAAACTAAACTTCACAAAATTTTTACTGACTTCACATAGACTGACAGTCAGCCAATAACTTTTGGTCTTCCATTGGAAATTTATAACATTTCCAATACAACCTTTAACTACCTCTCGATTATCACTTTCAATTATCATCTTAGTAAGTCCCTAACTCTTGAATCCACTGAAGAACTTTAAGAACGACTAGAGTCTCAGATTGTTTTATATCTCTGGCTCTCGCTGATATACCGTTGCCCTCACTAATATACGTGTGTGATCACGCAAAATAAGGGCAAAACCAACATAAGAAAATTTGGTACTAATAACAGCAGCAATGTCAAGTTTCAAAGCTGGGGATTTTGAGCTTCTCGCCAATTTTCTTGATCAAACTAAGTTTTTATCCAAATATGGATGTCATCTTTTGGCTCAGAAATTCGAGAAAAGTCGAAGATATTCCAAACGTGATCATTTTAAACTTATTGCATTTCATCAACAGGTGAGTAGCATTCTCTTCTTCATTATTGCATATAGGGCGTATTAACTAGCATATTCTCTTGTTCATTTTAAACTTGTTGCATATCAATCCTTTTATGTATTCCCTATCTTAGCTTTGACAGGAAGGATGTTGTGGCAGCATTTCCATATGAACTGTCGAACTTTATGGTGCGGTTGAATGTGCCACAATCTGAGTCAAGCCTTTTCAGAAATATGGGAAATTTGTTTTTGGTGCAAATGGTTGATTTATCCTTTTGAATTTCCTTATAAGTATAGCTTGTAGTAAACTCACCACATTTGGTAACAGTCCATCTTAGTTTATCTCCAGCTCCTTCGGTGAGAGTGATGGAAAGAATCTGTTTGGTTTGCTCTTGACTGAAAAAATCATTGTTATACTTTATTTTCCAAGAGTGAAACCTTTGATCAATCAACTCCTATACCTTCATATTTTGATTGACATTGTTATCATTCTAATTTAGGATATTAGCTTTAGTTTTTGGAACCCAATTGTGTTGAAAAACCTTTATTTCAGAGCTATCCCCCACTTCCCATTTATAATGTTTCTTTATAATCTCCACCCTTTTTGAATGCGCTGTCATATCCAGGTACTTTTTCTTATAAGAGAGTCAGTTTGAAGATCTTTATCTTTGAAGTATTATGCCCTTAGTAGTTCAACCCACATAACATTTTCTTCATTTATCATTCTCCAAGCTTGCTTTGTGAGAAGGGCTAGGTTGAAATTTTGTGTGTCTTTGAAAACCAATCCTCCAAATCTCTTTCATAAGAAGATATCTCTCTAAGGTTTATGGCAGAAACCACAATTATCCTTTTTGTTCTGGAAATAATTCCTTCGTATGTTGTTTTTTGTTCTAGAAATAATTCCTTCTTATGTTGTTTGAAAAGAAAGATACTAAGTACACCACCAAATTTTCCATTCGACAACCTGTGTGGACAAACCTAATATAATCACAATTAGGTCAAAGCAAAGACCCTTGAATAATCAATATGTTTAGACCAAAGGTATGTTAACCTGGTTATGTAGAAGAGTTCTTGGACGATCTCAAAAATCAGTATCCAATATCAACTTAGTCGTATCCGAATTAATAGGATCCAAATTCTAACAAGTATGAAACTTGCAATCTATATTTCAAGATGCGAATTCAACAAGAAAAGTATATTTTTTGATCTCAAATAATAAGGACTTAAACTATCTAGATCGATTACGTACTACTTAATCTATTCCTATTATAAAGATAATAAAACAATGTAATGCGGAAAATGAAAAGAAAAAAAAAGACACCAAAAGTTTTGTTTACGAGGAAAACTGCACCTGCAAAAAAAACTCGGGCCGGACCTCGTCCATCTTTAAACACCACACTATATTAATATGTTACAGACACTATCCTATTATTAGACTTCTGATTGGATGTATTATCTATTTAAGAAATTCAAATGGAGTCGTGTTCCTCACGCCTCTTGAACCTTGCAAGATTGTGCGCATTTAGTTCCCTTAGCGGACGTCCTTTACAACCTAAGAGTTGCTTCAACCTCAGTGAAGACTTTTTATACCAATATTCCTTTAACAAACAAGTATGTTTGATTTTTATTTTGATTTTCCAATCTAGGTTTGGAAATCTGTTTGCAGTATACAAAGTCCAACAAACCTCATGAATTCGAAACAATCACACCCAATTAGCTGAGAAACCTAGATAACTAACCACCTCTCAAGAACCTTCCATATAAATTAAATAAGAGTTTAGATATTTATCTTGAAGAATCACAAATTTTGAGATGAAGAGAACTTTATGATTTTACATATCTCATTTATGATCTGAGATCACCAAAAACCTCAAAGATCAATAAGAATAAGATCCGGATACACGAACTATTAGGTAAAATATAGTATGACCGGTGTTCACGAATCCCCAAATGAAGTTTTCAAAGTCGTAACCTAATTATGTTTCACAGAGGAAACCTAGGTTACAGAGGACGACTCTAGCTTAACAACTAGGACACATGAGTGCTACAGATTCAGAAATCTATTGCAACTGTCTCTCTATTTGTAGTTTTGTATGGCTCCATGTAGCTTTAAGTTCAATATTCAAGCAAATACTTTCTCAGTTTGAACGAAATTCTTATTAGGAATGCATGTAATCATGCGAGATATCTTCCTTGAAATTACATAGAAAAATATGCATTATGGTCTAGGGTTTCGAAACCATGCGTAAAGATGGTTTTTAGTGGCTCAATATCCATTGAACTTAACAAGCGTTAGCGGTGTTCAATAACACTCAAGAATGGTCAACGATCCACAATCCAATGTGATTTTTTTTATAAAATTGTCTTAGAAGTGTCTATGAAAATTATAGCAAAAGCGAATATAGTCATTAGAGTATAGTTCATGACCTTATGCTAATACTAGAACTAGGCAGGTTTGCAAATCAGGTTTGTAAACCTCTGACAGTTGGCTAAGTTACGGTACAGTGGTTTGCACACCTTGGCAGTTCGCGAAAGTTAGTTGGTAGTAGTTTGCAAACCGGGTTTATGAACCTACCTAATTCCCAAACTCAGATGTACATGGTTTGCAAACCGGGTTTGCAAACCTATAGTCTGCGAAATTCATATTGTTTATCTTTGCAGTTGGGTTTCATCTGGATTCATTTGCTTCATATGTAGCTGCTTCTTAACTGAACTATCTGATGAAGTGGACACTAGACTTATCCGGGTTTATGAGCTGACCAGAAACAAAAGAGAATTTTTGAAAAATACTAATTAAGTCCTGAATTACTTTACCATATGCTTTAGTGAACAATATGCAGTCGTCTGCGAAGAACAAGTATGTGATTTCAGGTCCATGCCCGGCTGGTTGAACATGTACAATAAGTTTTTACTGAGCCGCATTAGTAAAAAGCCTACTAAAACCTTCTATTCCAATGATAAATAAATACAGAAAGATGGAATCACCTTGTCGCAAACCTTTCGTGGGAGCAAAAGAATCTGGAATAAACCCATTCAACATTGGAGAGATGTTAGAAGAACTTATACATTTAAGAATCAAACTGTACCTTTTGAAGAAAATCCAAGCTTGATCATAACTTGTTCAAGATAACACCCATCAAGAACTAGTAGTTCTAGAAAAGAAGGCTGAGTAAACTCCTTATCTACTTGGAGCCTCTAGCTCGAGGGCTTCCAGGCTCATCAACTTGATTTGAAGTGAAAAATACTATAACCCCCTTATTATATGGGTTCAATATATAGAAGCCCCACAAAATGGATCATACATTGTCAACTCCATACTTTTAGAACATTATATTACTAGGCCCAAAATATCAAATTTGCTTCAGATTTGGCCCATAATTAATTATTACGAATTTTAATAATAACAACACTACCCTTTAGTATTTATACAATAGGAATATCAAAAGATATTTTCATTCTTCTATCTCATTTTCTCTCTCCGTCTAAAACCAGAGCTGCTATCACGGATTCATTTTCTGGGGTTTTATCCATTCGTTTGTACGAGATCTAATTATTCTGATTTGATATTCATTGATTAGCAAGCAAATCAATCTGTGATCAGAAAGAATCAATTATGCATACAAATTTCCATCCGCTCCTTCTATACCTCTGTAATTTCATAGATCAATTGCATCTGATTGAGAGACAGATCATATGGAAGACGAAGAAGATTTGTTTGATATGAAATAAGATCAACTACATCTGAAGGTTTATCAACAAAATCAAATCGACCTGCAGGTAAGTTTCATTTATCATCATCTAATTGAAGTTACCTTGAAATTATGAATTTCAACTGATTTTTCTTTATGAACTCATGATCAGAGTTCATATCTCTTATAGTCTAATTTTTATCTTGTTGTTTAAGATGAAAATCTTAAAAACATATACAATTTCTTTTTTCTAGGTTTCGTTAATTGAAATCAATCGATCACTTTATCTTAAATCTTGATTGAAAATCGGTTTTCAGATTAGAAATCAACGAATCATCATCTCTATTACCCATCTATTTGTTACGAGCTTCGTATACTTTGACTAAATTGCTTAATTTTGTGTAGTTTACTTCTGATTCTATGTAATTTGTTGTATCTCTGTGAACGAAATTGAATTTGTTACACTAGTACTATTTATTGGAAATTAGTGGTGGTGAGTATTAAATTTTGAGCTAAACAAATTGGAGCTTATTGATGAAATTTACAGAAGAAAGGATTGGAGATATGGTGGTGACTGGGATGTAAATGCACAGGCTAGCAGTGGATGTGAATGTCTATAATTTGTTGTTATTTTAGGTTCGATTTGTTGTTTTTTGTATTTCAATTTGATTTTATAAGGTTGATTAACAGTGGTGGTGATATTTTTGACAGGGAGGTTGAATAATAAGTGGCTAGAATTGAAGGAGAATATGAGAAGAAAGAGGATGAACCATATTTAGTTTCTGGTGCTGGTGTTGGTGGTCGTCACAGGTAATTAACTTCTATCTAGAACTGAATCATGTATCTAATATGGAGTTTGTGTTTCAGTTTTTATTATCAGTTTATGTTCTCAACAGAAATCCATTAGTGATGACGACTTTGTTGATTCACAATGAATACTAGTTGAATAGAACAACAAATAATCTCATCAATATCTATGGTTATAATTGTAACCTCCCAAATTAAAAGTTGTTAAGTTGTTAAGGTTTACTTAAATTGTTTAAATCATGTGGTTTGAGCGTATCATATTGAAATTGTATAAACTTTATGGTTTGAGTTTACTGTTCTTTTGTTCAGAAGTTGATGAATATTTTAATGTGACTGAGTTTCTCATTTTGATGATGATGTATAACATGTGTAACTTTCGTCTACACATCCAAACTGCATGTGTAACTTGCGTCTACACATACAATTAGCCTGTGTAACTTTCCTTTACACATCCACTATATATTCCAACTTTTAATTGAAGTGAACCTTAACAAATTTTAATTTTGGATAATTACTGGTTACATTGATGTGTATTTTCTAGTTACACATGTTTTGAATATGTTTGAATACCTCTATGTAGATTTACTGCGAATGCATGTTGTTGTTTACTTGTCGAAATACAAATATATGAGTTCAATTAAATTATGCTAATACGATTGAGTTGTGTCAACTAGGGAAGGAAGTTGCAGTCTTTGGTTGTAGAAACCCTGAAGAGATCTCATGGGCTATGACTGGATCTGGATACTTTGTTGAGCCAATTGGAGTGTTCACTAACAAGTACAAATTTGCTGCTCATTTCAAGGTTTGATATTATCCCATACTTTTTATTTTCAAACCCAAGTTCCTATTGAGAAATGAACTCTTAGTTATATTAGTCAGTTGCATGTGTAACTGAAGTATATAATCTTGTAGGAATTGGTTTCTTTGAGAAATGATGTGTTGATATGCATGTGTAACTCCTATTTACACATGCTAGATGCATGTGTAACTCTTAATTACACTAGTTAGATGCATGTGTCACTTCTAATTATACTTTTTCATATGCATGTGTAACTCGTGGTTACACAAGCTAAAACGAAAAAATCTTGCAATTATTTATTTTACAGTACTATGATTCAACTTATTATATGATGCTCGCAGTCCTCTTACTGTAATATATGATGTACTATGATTCAAATTATTTTCTTACTATGAAACTGACTGACTGGTAAACTGGCATTGTAGATGGTCAATCTGATAGCATCATTGCGGACATTGAGAAAAGGGTTCGCTTATTTATTGAGAAGGTATATCCTATAACCCATAAATTCATCTTTATTACAGTGCTGAAGTTCTTTTGTGTATATTCTTATGTTTATATGAACTTTATAAGATATTGTGTTCCCTTTTCGTCTTTTATGAGCTGTACGCATTGGATATAGCGATATAAGGTGATTCCTTCCAGTATATCTAGATGAATGGATATTGTGCTCTAGGCATTTGATTTGTTCTGCTAGTATATTTTTCACAATAGGTACATAAGAAAAATTATGAATACATGACACATTTGGCAAAATTAACTTTATCCATGTTTTTCATACTCAGTTACCCTTTCTTAGTGTATTTTGCTTTTGATTGATCCAAAAACTGTGACACTATGCTTTAGGTAACTTAAGCTTGCAAGTTCATGATAAATGACATATTCCATATGCATGTGTAACTTCTAGTTACACTAGTCATATGCATGTGTAATTGAAAGTTGCACAAGCCAGATGCATGTGTATCTCCTAGTTACACATGCTATATGCATGTGTAACTCTCAGTTACACAAGTCAGCTGGTGTGTAACTGCTGAGTACACGTCATATTTTATTAAAAGATGCATGTGTAACTCCCAGTTACACTACACAGAGTATGTGTAACTCCTAACTACACTTGCTTAGATAAGTCATTAAGTATGTTTTTATGATATTTGTTATTCATCTTGTAATTGTTTTATACTTTTGCTTATATGGATTTTTTCATCCAACCTAACTCGTGGATTTTTATTTTGTTGCAGATACGTAAGCATTTTGGAATTTCGTTTTACGTGTACTCAGCAGTTTATTGTTCAAATACTGAATATAGGTAGATGAAATTTTCGTTTTACGTATTTCGTGTTTTAGCCCGTTTATTGTGTTCAATAATAATTGATAAATAGAGAAATTTTTGTAGATGAAATTATTGTTCAAATACTGAATATAGGTGTGTAACTTCTAGATACACATTTATTATGGATGTGTAACTTCAAAATACACATGCCATATGCCCATGTTAATTGTTTCATGACGTATGAATGTGTAACTTTTGCGTACACATGCCATACAGATGTGTAACTTCTCGTTACATATGCCATACGAATGTGTAACTTCTAGTTACACATTCCATATGGATGTGTTGGGAGGTTGTGGTGGTGGGAGGCGGTGGGCGGTGGCGGTTGGTGGTTGGAGGTGGTGGTGGTGGTCGAAGGTGGCTGGCGGTGGTGGTCGGATGTGGTTTGGCTGGCGGTGGTGGACGGAGGTGGTTGGCGGTGGTGGTTTGACTGGCGGTGGTGATCAGAGGTGGTTGGCGGTGGCTGTGGTGGTCGAAGGTGGTTGGAACATCATAACATAATATTTTAATAATTGTGCCTAAATTTAAATTTTATTTAATTATGGGCTTCGCAAGATGCATAAGGGTATCAAGATCTTTTAGTATTTCGGGGCCTAAATTAAACTTCTTTTAATTAAGGGCCTCATATTATGGGTTACCCGTGGGTGGGGCTTGAGCCTAAGTTTCCCCTTGATGAACCGTTGGGTTTTGGAACCCATGGATTGTAAGTGGGACCTACTAAATTCCATAGTCAAGATTAGGGCTGCACAACGGGTAGGGTGGATAGGATATGACCTATATCCGCCACCCTACCCGTTTACTGGCGGTTAAGAATATCTTTACCCGCCACCCTACCCGCCAAATAATGGATAGGGTAGGATACGGTTAAAAAACTGGCGGATAGGGTAGGGTTGTCGGGTATGAGTAGGGTATGTGCACTTCTAGGTAGGGTGGGTAGGATATGGCCTATACCCGCCACCCTACCCGTTTACTGACGGTTAAGAAAATCTTTACCCGCCACCCTACCCGCCAAATAATGAATAGGGTAGGATACGGTTAAAAAACTGGCGGGTAGGATAGGGTTGGCGGGTATGGGTAGGGTATGTGCACCCCTAGTCAAGATTTACACGGAAGATATTAGACAACGAAATGTGCAAAATCTCCCGCTTGATCATCATCGTTACACGTTGAACTGCAGTCTCAAGGAGGAAGAAACTTGAGAACTCTCTCACTCCAACAAGAAAAATCTAAGAAAAAGTTCGAACTCAAATAAATCTTTTAAGTATCACATTTTCTATCTTAGTCTTTCTTAAATTTCTGATATTTGGTTGTTATTTCAGATGAGTTTGGTTCTTAGTGGTTGTCTGAATCTCAATTCATCCAGAATCTCGAGCAATAAATTTCAGAAAAGAAAAATATCTGGTAATTAAACTCTCAATCTTTTATATACTCGGATTTTCTAAATGTTTTATATTCAATTCTGCTTACATGATTGAATTCCTTAATTAGGGCAATGTAAAACAACGACCAAGATGCTCGTCAGAGCTTCCGTAGATGATGATGATACTGGACGAGCTATTGTCACATCCGACATCAGTGGAAGTAGTAGCTTGCATGTCAATGCTTTGGTCACTGCTGTTGCAGGTTTGTCAAAGTCATCCTTCATTTTTTTTTGTATAATCATTTATTCTTTCCCCAATTACAGGTTTTGGTAGAATTTTTCTTCATAGGTTCTCCTAACGTTACTGTTTAGTACTAGAAATTCTCTTTAGATTGGAGTTGGGGATACTATGAACTTGCTATGTTGTAGCTTCTATTTGCACATTTGCCACCGGATGTGTTTCTTTTTGGTTTTCCTTTAATAGTTTCTGCTATTTTATTTCAATGTAACCTTAATACTCTTCATTTTCTGCAATGATTTCAGCTGCAAATTTGTTTGCAATAGATCCAGCAACGGCTTTGACTCTGAAAGACTTATGGTAAAAACCTTTGCACTCATGTTGGTTAAGATTTTTTTATGTTGTGCGCTTGGGGGTTCAATATGCGAACTATGTCAATGTCAAAAGAATAGGCGTATCAAACATATTTCTCGCTAATGATAATATGGAAACCTATCTTGCAATAGAAAACTTAATGGATTTATCTTACTCGCTTAATCCCAGTTTCCATATGTATCTGGATTTGTGGCAATGTAAGTTTTTGTACACTTACCTCATCCGTTCAGTTCGGCGGCAGATCTAGCTTGGCAATATGAGTATTCAGTGTCCCGGTGCAAACTTCTAAGCCAGGGCAGAATAAGTTACTAGTTCGTCATACCTAATAAAACAAGTGGCATAAATGCTAAAATCTTTTTTGGGGAAGAGATGGCCTTGTAGCATGTACCAGTACTTAATATTGCCGTTCATGCCAAACAGTGTTTCTGACCTGCTTACAGTTTTTAGTTGCAGAAGTTACCTGTGTGATCTCATTATCTGTGCTTGTTTTCGTACTAGTCAGGAAGGAGCATCATACATCCCTCCTTTGGCAGAGTTAGGCTTCGGGGATTGGTTTGGAGGCGTATTATTTTCAGCTGGGCAAAACGCTAATGAAGCAGTTCAGGACCAGTTGGCAGCTCTGAGTTTTACTAGGTTTTGAGCTGCTTACTTAATTTTGATTCAGCTTTATTCAGCATTTTTTGTGTCTGTCCTTGACAAGTTCTTCTTTGTTTCAGTTTAGCAGTTATTTTTGGGGCAGGGCTTGTAACTAGCTTATCCCCTTGTACACTTAGTGTCCTTCCACTGACTCTTGGTTACATTGGTGAGCAAGAACATCGTTTAACTCTTGGCATCAACTTTTTATATATTTTGGTACTCCTCTGGTGATTGCATAAGTTTTCATGTTTGGTGCTGATCGGCACTTGTTTGGGCAATCAGGGGCTTTTGGATCCGGGAAAAGCAGAGGGCAGGTAATGATGCTTGCAAAATGAGCTCTCGTTGTTTTTCAGTTCCCCGGTTTCTCTTGCATTGTTTGAAATTTGAGCTATACTTTCTTTTCTTTTTTTAAATTTTTTCTCAGTCTTTCTTTTCTGGTTAGGTTGTGGGGGATTCAGTTGCTTTCTCATTGGGACTAGCAACAACATTAGCAATTCTAGGTGTGGCTGCCTCTGTTGCTGGGAAGGCTTACGGACAAGTAGGGCAGGGGCTACCGGTGTTTGCTTCTGGCTTGGCTGTGGTTATGGGTTTAAATCTGTTGGAGGTAACTTATCAGAATATCAAACTTGATGCCACGGCTGGGTGTTCGTGTTATTTATGTAGAAACTGTGGTTAAGGAAGAACATGGCCATATGTGGGTTTTCTGGGTATAACATGAAAAAAAACTAATACACTATGGGATGAGACACCTTTTCCAGTGAACAAACTAATCTACAAACAATAAATCATGAAACCTTATTAATACTTTGATTTCTTTATATTTGGTTTCCCTGTCTGCAAATGTTTGGTGTAAGTGGCGGAGCCAACCCATGGCAAGGGTAGGCAGTTGCCTACCCTGTCGGGCTGGTTCCTAAGCCTGTCTTTGCCTATCCAAAGTCATTTTTTCCGAATCCCAAGCCTATTTTTTTGCCTTTTGCCTACCCTCAACTATTTTTGCCTCCCCACAGACAAATTTCTGGCTCCGCGCTGTTCATAGTTGGATTAGACACTACTAACTAATACAATGTTTAAAAATTTGCTCAAGGTGCGCAAATGGAGGTGTCCCTTATGCAAGGTGTCTAACTGTTGTATGAAAGTTGTAGGCACACATGTGCTTTTGTCAGTTTGAAATCTCGTGTTCTATCCTATGGGAGAAGAAAAGTTTGAATTCTAGAAGAAACCTTTGAAGCATCCCCTACCCCTTATCTATAGAATCATGTTGTGCCAAATAAAAACATTCTTAAAGATTGAAAAATGTTTTTTTTTCCTTTTTTTCTTTTTTCTTTTTTGAAATAAAGATTGAAAAATGTTGAAAGATCCATTTGTGACTTTTAGTGAATTTGGGAATTGTTAGAGGATATGCTTTCCCCCAGGCAAGACTTAATTGAACCGAGTGAGATTTTCAATCTGCTGTTCCGAAGGCTTTTCCTACAACTTCCCTTCTACCAGTTTGTCTTAGTTGTCTATACATGAAGAAGTTAAGAGGATCGAATTTTCTCGTCAAAATGTTATCACGTTTAAGCCACCAGTCTCGAATAATTGCATGTATAACTTTTAACAGTTGCTAAATCAGGTAATATACTAGTGTCTATGACATTTCCCATGCTATCGCCATCTTTCTGATCCTTTGAGGAATGTCTATTTATGTATGTCAAGATATGACCTTGTTCTTACTATCATACTAATCTTTTATTTACTTTCATATAGGTTATTGAGTTGCGACTCCCCTCATTTTTCGACAACTTTGACCCACGTGCTGCGGCTGCTAATTTCCCTTCAAGTATCTGTCTTAGCCCACTTTCAACACTTTCTCGAGTATAATCAGTTAAGCGAAAGCTGGCTGTTAGCACTTTGTTCTCAACCTGTAATACCCTGAATTCCTGAAAAACTTGATTTTTTAGGTGTACAAGCATATTTGGCTGGACTTACATTTGCGCTGGCTGCCTCACCTTGCAGTACACCTGTGCTAGCCACTCTGCTTGGATACGTAGCAACATCCAAGGTATTTGCTGCAATTTTATTACGTGAATTCCTTGCTATCTTTAGGTCACAGCAATTAAATAAATCTAGGATATGGTTATTCAACTGGATTCATCCGTAATTGAAACCCACCAGATTGTTTCATATTTACTTTTATCAAAAGGAATGATGAGGGGACTGATTACATTTTGTTCACACGATATTTTAGCATCATTTGACCAGCATTAGTAGTAGTATGTGTTGGTCTAGAATTTGCTTTGAGATTTCCTTGGGGCCACTTCTCCAGCATAATAGTGATTGTGGTTTATTATGTAACAGGACCCTATTATAGGAGGTACCTTGCTGCTGACATACACTACCGGCTATGTGGCTCCACTTCTTCTTGCTGCTTCTTTTGCGGGTGCATTGCAGGTATAGTTTTGCTCAACTTTGTTAAACCAAAAAGAACTATCTGAGAGAACTTAGTGATATCATTATCTGGATATCGTCATTTACTTTACTTGGATGATTTTTTCTTTCTTTCTTCACTATCTAATCAAAGCAACAAGGATAATTTAAATCAATTCATTGAAATGCATGTCTTGTTTGATGTGCAGAGCTTGTTGTCATTTCGTAAATTCTCGGCATGGATTAACCCTACAAGGTAATTCTTAGTTAAATTGTGTTTTGGATGATTTCACACCTAACTTTATTACTGCTTTGAGCTTTCCATTCAAAATTCAAGTGTTTGCTTGGTTCCACGGTTAACATTAAACATGGGTCACAGACTCACAGGAGGCACATCGTGTGATTGGTGGGTATTTTATTCATTACTGATGATAAAAACCAAAACCAATTCCGTACCAGTTGTGCCCATTCAGTTACCAGGAAAAAGATGTATTCCTTATCCATCACCTCTATGGCGCCTTGACCTTGACCATTATATTTATGACTCCAGTTTTCTTGATCCACTGCTTTTTTTTTTAGTCTGATTTTGCTAACCCACTTATGCATATACACCATGTTATTAGTGAAAACGACTGGGAAACCAAAATTGTCCATAAACTGGCAGTTGTTTTTTCTCCACACATATGGTAGGAAAAATTTAGATCCTTAAATAATGGTGGCTTTTTGAAGTTGATGGTAGTCTAACACGCTTTAAGCTAACTGTTTTGCAGTGGTGCACTCCTGTTGGGAGGAGGCATTTACACTTTCTTGGATAGGCTCTTCCCTGTCACAATGGCAATGTAGGGATCAAGTTTTTGTGAAAAGCTAAGATGCAAGTCCAAAGGAAAAAACATGTCCAAGCTGTTCTATATTTGTATTGTTTTACACTCGATCTTTTATAAAATGTGAAAAGACAAAGCTTGTTACGCATACAGTGACATGTTTAACTATCTTGTTGTATACCATGTATATATGCAAATAGAAGCTTCCTCATTCTGTTCTTGGATGACATCACAAGTTATAGTTAAAGCCCGGTTAAGACTTTTCTTTTTTCCTTTGTATATTTTTTATGCTAAGAGTCCAGATGACATTCATTATTAGGGTTCGACCTGATGCTTTCGAAAGAATATAAAGGACAAGGTCAAGACTACAACTATTCTTATGACCATCACTGTTGACACTTGATTAGTCACCCTCCAAATAAGATCACCACCACAAAGGGTGGCTGAAGCTGATGGACAAAAATTTCTCGAAATTCTTGTTACCATTCGATGAGGAAAAGAAGAACCAAGTGGTGGTGGGATTTTATCAATAGTAGTAATTATCTTTCTCCATTACTTAGTTCCCAATGTAAAGACCATGCAAACAAACTCGTCATTGGCTTTTGAAGTATAAATAAGGACAACCTTAAAAAACCATGACACAAGTGGATGTATCCAGATTCCCCAGTAGGAGGCGAATAGTACATTACAAGTGTTTCACTCCTGGTCGGGTTAATGACACTGATTGCACCCATGTTAGCCTTACTATTATAACCCAGTTCAATAGCTGCCATAACACATATTAAACCATTACACTGACCTACAGGCTCATGTTTTACTGGGAAATTTACCACTGAGCGACATGAAAAAATCCAAAAAACCTTTTTTATCCTTTTCCACACCATAAAAGTAAGCAACTTCAAAATTGTTTTTTGAGACATTTGAGTAGATAAAAAACTAGACTTGATTTATTTTGATTTTGAACAAAGTGTGAGGCAGCAAATCGGGGATCATTAAAAATCGAATTGAGCCATAGCTTACTCACACAACTGCATACGGTTAGGGTTCGACCTGATGCTTTCGAAAGAATACTTTGGATGATCAAATCCCCAGGAATATGTTTACCGTCATCATGGTTGACCGTTGATACCTTGTACTGTTTTTTTCTTGTTTTGCTCTTCATCATGGGCGATTAAGCTTCTCTTTTTTCCTAAAGCCATCATAGCACAGAAAATCGAAAAAATCTAAACTTAACAATCGGTAGGAGATGGGATATACAAGGAGATCACCAACCCCTACCAAATTGGGGGTTCAGATCCTCTGTACCGGGAAAATCCTTGTGCCCCTGTACCCACCAACCATAGGTCGCCACGTTTTCACTTTTTAACTGCCACCAACCATATTTTGGGTGGAGTGAAACTTGGTTAATTTAGAAGATTTTCTATTAGATAAAAAAGGAATTTTCCTTGCTCATCTTTCTTCTTCGGTATGTATTCATTTGATTTCAATTGACGAGAGAAGATCATGAGAACGTGCCATTTGAATACATCACGTCAATTTCGGATCCTTATTGTGATTAAAAAAAAATCATATCTTGGTGAAAGAAATTACTAGCATAGATTTATCAGATTGAATTTAAAATGAAAGATACACCCCCATGGATATCGAGGTTATTTTCGGATTTGTATTTTGCAGTGAACTTTTAAGGTAGCAATACTTAATTATTCAATCATCCAGACTCACGAATTAAACTCAACTAGATGGTGGAACATCCTTATGTGTCTGTTAAACTGTTAAAGGAAAAAATTACTTAAGTTCAAGCTTTCATACTATCTAATGACAATTGTTCAATATTCTTCTTCTTCTAGTATGTCATTTAATTAAGCTACTATATGGTTGGAAAAGCAATAGGAACAACATATTCATGTGTAGCAGTATAGTTATCCCAGCATAATCGTGTTGAGACTTGGGATCATCGATTTGATCAAGGAAATCTCCTTATTCCTTGCGTTCCTTTGATGAGATGGAAAGTAAGTATGATCTGTGATGCTGTTGAACATCTAAACCAACTCCACTTTTGGACGGAGGAGAAATGATTACAATAATTCCATTTTCATCTCATACAATATCTTCTAGTTTAACCAAGTTTAAATAGAGTTTATGGCAGTTAAAAATGAAAGCGTGGCGACCTATGGTTAATGGGCACATGGACTTCCCCGGTACAGAGGATCTGGACCCCCAAATTGGAGGACGAGAGGGGAAACTCAGAGAGGAAGGAATTTGCCGAGTAAATAAGGCAAGGAGTAGATAGGAATATATTTACAACTATACCCTCATCGATAGTAATTAGTAAAATTCAAAAATAATTCATCTCACAAATTACACCATAAATATTCGTAAAGAACCCACAATTGAGATATCTGACGTGTCATATCTCCACGAATTTGGGGATACTAATAAAAATAAATAAAATATTATTTCATCCGTTTTTAAGTAATATGCAGGATTTTACTTTTCTTATTCAAAAAAGATAATAGGCAGGTCTGTGTGTAAATTTACACACAAACCTGCCATATCTCCACAAATTTGGAGATACTAAAAATAAATAAAATATACTCCCTCCGTTTCAAAATAATAGACAGGTTTATGTGTAAATTTACACATAAACCTGTCTATTATTTTGAAACGGAAGTAGTATGAAGTAGTCCGAATAACTCATTATCCAAATATATAATTGCGGTAAAGCTAAATCATGAACGCGCAATTGGGGATATGCTAATAAGACAAAATAAAGATTTAAATAGTAATTCGCAGGTACCTTATATCCATCTATTTTATGTAATTTCTAATTTACTCCTCACTTATTATACTTAGTAGTTAATCATGTTTAGTTAAGTTAATAAATTAGATTGATAATGACTAGTATAAATCATTATCATTAAATTTGTTGATGGAACAACATTAAATCACGATATTTAAAATCATGAAGGTTTAGATGAAGAACCAACCCAGGAAAGAAAACAAGGTGAACATACAAGTGCTCTGAATACTCATGTATAGGTATTAATGTATTGAAATGTGATTTTTTTTCCATTAAATTCGTCAGTGTTACGCTTGAAAAACTTAGTGTCGGCACGGTAAAAATATAAATACCATGACGACAGGGACCTAATCGGCATAGTATGCATACTTTCACCATGCCGTCACACAATATCCCTAAATTTGAAATTGTAGTCGGCGTTTTATATATAAAGAGTGCTCCTTAAGTACACTGCCGACACAAAATTTTCATTATCGAGCATGCTGGTAGTGGTGACTGTCAGAGCACTGCTCGGTCGAACTTGTGAGCGTTGCTATCTCAAGTTTGTTTGTCAAGTTTAGTTGATCAAAACTATAGTCTTGATTTCTAGTCTACTTATAGGAGTTTCAGACTAGGATAGATTGTGTAATTGAGCTTTAGACTTCACGGCGCTTACAACTGAAGACGAAGATCTACTGAAGAACTCGTGCGAACTTCTTCAATAAAAGTTATGTGGAGACTCCTATTGAGACAAGAATCGTATAGTGATATAGACTTTCATATCATACACATTTGTTATTTCAAGTTGAGTATAACTCGCTTATCTATTTCTCGAAATATGTGTTGGTAGCTTTTTGCTTTAGCTACATTCATCATTATTCTTGACGAGTTTAGTTGGAAACAATTTATTTGTTGAAAACTAACTAATAAGTCAAAAGATGATCATGTGGAAATTGCCTAGAAACATCTTACATGATTTGTGTGAGACAATCATTTGATGTCGACTTGAAAAGTTTCATATTGATCATTCGATCACTTGAAAATTGCTTACAAGCTAATGGTTTGTGTGAGACAACCATTATCGTCTTCTAAGAATGTTTCAATGATTGAAATGGGAGTTTAGAACTAAAATCCATGTATGGAAAAACATCACAGTATGCGTACTTAGTGTACAAATTGTGTTGGTATGATTCAGGTCCAGAAACCAAGTTTGCATACCAGTATGCGAACGGTTTTAAGTCCGGGAACCAAGTTTGCATACCAGTATGCGAACTGTTTTAATTGTTAAAGTCCAGGAACCAAGTTTTCATACCAATATGTCAACGGTTCTACCTGAGTTAGATCCAAGACGACAGTTTGCGTACCCGTTTGCAAACTGTTAGACAAGGCCAAAGTCCGGAACTAAAGTTTGCGTACCCGTTTGCAAACTTAGTGGTGAAGGTTCTAAAATCGGAAAAGTATGTTCTCATACTCATGAACAAATGTATTTATGAAATAAGGAATACAATCTTTGCAAACCGTGGCTTAATGTTCATGAACTGATACTTTTATTTTGTACATTACGAATCATTCCGATTTTGCTTCAATTTGATCATATATACTTCTATGTGATTGTCAACAATTGAATAACTCTACTAAATACAATTAGATTCATTTGATTATATTTCATGATTGATTAATCATCATAGTTGATCTAAATATGTTAGATGAATGTGGTTAAGATAAAAATATTCATATAGTTAACTTTGGTTTACTATTGTTGAGCCAACTCAATATACACGTTTAGGTACGGTTGCCCATGTCTAAATGAAAGTATATTGCATCTACGTGTGACAAGCTAAAACCATCTAACGGTGGAGAGATATTTCTTTGGTTTCAAACATACTTAGTGTGTATTTTAAATCATATTTACATCTAACGGTGAATAAGGAATGCTTTGTTTCTAAGCCAACATAGCAAACCCTGATTTGAAAGGCTATATAAAGGAAAACTCTTGCAACTTGGAAACCTAATCCCCAAACCTGCTGCGTGATACTAGTTGCGGCTAGAGTCGATTCTCCTTTAACGTAGGTTTTTCCTAGAACCATTATAGGTTAACGAATTAAAGACTTCATTAGGATTCTGAAGCCAGATCCAACTATTTTCTCTGTAGTTGCGTATTACGATCTTACTTGTTCTATCGTGTTGAGTACTATCTTCTGTAAGATCTGCTCGAGATTTATCTCCGAATAGGTAAGATATAAAAAGTAATCACAAATTTCTTCGTCTCATTCGTTGTGATTCCACAATAACTTGTTCTACCACCATATAGTTAAGTTTTTGTTAGGTGATCGATATTTCTAGGCTGTTCTTCGGGAATATAAGACTGGATTATCAATTGGTTCCTGTGCACCTTGATTTATCATAAGACGGAACAAAATTTCATAGGTATTTTTGCGGAAGACAGATTTATCAATCAGAATAGACATTTCTGTAGGAGACAGATTTGTTTATAAGTCTTCGAATTTGGGTCGTAGTAACTCTTAGTTGTGGGTGAGATCATCTAAGGGAATCAAGTGTGTATAGTATTGACGGGATTCAGAGGCGTAAGGTATGCGACTGTACCTTGATCAGTGTGAGATTGGTTAGGGCTCAACTACATTCCAGTCCGAAGTTAATTTGTAGTAGGCTAGTATATGTAGCGGCTTAATACAATGTGGCGTTCAAAACTGGACTATGTCCCGGGGTTTTTCTGCATTTGCGGTTTCCTCGTTAATTTTTTTTATGGTGTCTATGTTATTCCTTTTCTGCATTATATTTATTTATATAATTGAAATATCACAGGTTGTGCGTAGTTCAATCAATTGGGAAATCCGACCTTGTTTGTTAGGTAGTAATTGATTGACACTTGAACGTTGGTTTTTGATACCATTCAAGTTATTTCTCATAATCAATCGGGCTCACAGATTCTTATCTGTTCAATTGAAGATTGTATTGACAAATAGAGATACATCTCTTGAGTATATTTCCTTGATTGAGTCTGACTGTCTAGTTGAATCTCACAGAATTATATTGGAGTTTGTCCATACATATTGTAGAACGAAATATTGGGTGTGGTTGTTAGACTCCCGCCTTTTCAATTGGTATCAGAGCAGGCAAACACGCTAAGACCTCACAAGTCTGTGTTTGAAGCAATCTGATTCTTATGGACGAGTCTATTTATGATAACGTACCAGTTCAAAAATTACCAGATGCTTTTCAAAGCTTAAATTCACTTGAGAGAAATGCCACATCTAGGTCAATATTTAAACATCCTCGTGATGTAGAAACTGTTGATAACTAGGAAACATGCCTAGAAGAATAGTTAGATGAAATTTCTGACGAAGGTGACTCAGATATTGATAGAGATGTTGATGAGGAAATCTCATAGTATGTTAAGATTTTGAAACTGGTGGAAAATTTGACGACTCCTTCTGTCACTCCTTTTCTAACCCATCTCTGTCTAGAAAATAAGAAATTGAGAAGAATTTACTTAGGTATTTATTCTTGGAATAACATTAACGATTCGATGCTCAAAGATCGTGTGAATGACTTAAGTAAAAAGTCACTTGAATGTGATAATCTTTGTCAAGATTTCTCTAAGTTGGAAGAAAAACTTGCAGCAACTGAAGCAAGAATTAACTCCCAGTAAATAAGTTCTGATGACAGGAAAAGCTTGTCTCGCTCGAGAAAAACGCCTTGAGGCTGATTTAGCTGCTGCTCTTGATAAAATCAAGATGGTGGAAGATGACTTGACAAAGTTCAATATTATCTCAAGAAAATTAACCACAATGCTTGGAGCAAGTAAAAATCATCGTGATACACAAGGATTGGGCTATAAGGTAATAAATGCTCCAAGTATTAGCACAGAGGTAAAATTTGTTAAGGATAGTGATTCTTCTGAACAAAAGGTTTCAACTGATGGCAAAAGTGAAATACCTTTACCGACAGTTAAGGTTTGAAAGAGCAAAGTATATCAACCTCCAAAACCAGCACACATGAATCCGGGTAAGAACGTTCCTTATATTTGTTATTATTGCGGAAACAAAGGTCACCTTGAAAGGAGATGTCGTTTTCGTATAAGGAATAAAAAACTTCATGATATTCTTCTTTGGTTGTCAAAAGAAGTGATTAAACCTAAATCATATGTTAAGGATAACACCCTTGACATTACAGGTTGTGAACGTCCAACCTTTAGGCAAAGGAATCAGTGCTGTGATAAACCAAGATTGGCCTATAAACGTCATACGAAGTCTTTTCACAATTGTAATGATTATCGAAAGGATAACTTTGTAAAGACGAAGAAAAGATCTGATGTTCCAATTGGAGAAATACTAACTTGCAAAAGAATATTCAATCCAATTCTTTTTATAAAAATCTAGAAGAGAGTAATGGGAAGAAGGTTCCAATTCTTCCTAAACGCACTCAGAAGTGGGTACCAAAGAAAGTCAACGATGCTTTGAGTGTAAAAAGGAATGATCTCCCAGAAAATTTCATGACTATGGAGAAGGCAGTATCCATGATGTTGGTAGTTAAAAAGTTCTTTGGAAGTATGAATTTGGATATGGAAGGTTCTAATAGTGATCTCTTTCATGATAATTCAAAAGTGAAACACAAGAATCGGTGGAAGAAGAAACGGGATGAGCCAAAAACTATAGATTGTGAAAAATCCATGGTTGCGGAAAAGTCGGTTTCTGTCACCTGTGGTGAGCAAGACATTGTGCACCTTAACACAACTTGATTGTGTTAAAAGTGCATCCTTACCAAGAAATTCCATGTTATGTATACGGTGAGGGAAGTACACGAATTGGGGCACACATATTATGTTGGGTAAGATTTTGAATTTTTTGTAACGGTGTGTAATTCGATTGGATTATTCTAAAAGGTATGTCTCTAAACTTGAGCAGGATTTGTGATTTTATTATTTGCTTAAAGTACTTATAATAATCTATGTACCTTGTGTATCATTCATGTCTATCTAACTTGATTTGTGTTTAAGGTTTTTAAATGTTTAGGTTTGAAAATAGTAGTTCGGGATATTTGGCCTTCATGTTACACATACCAGGTATGCATACCATCATAGATATTGAGAGTTCTTGTATCTACCCTCACAAAATACTAACGGTATATGCCCCATTATCTGTGTACTCAGATAGCTAATTTTCCTACCCCAAAAAAAACGTATATGTTGCGTAACCCCGATAACTGCCGATATTTTCCTTTCCGATTTATTCCATTATGACTATTTTGAGAAACAAACAAAGGCGTCGGATTTATTATTTTTTATCTTCTAAACATCACTGTTTGGGTTCCTCGAGCAAATTCGAGAGGTTTATCTTTTAACTATGATTAAAACCTCTCGTTATCTGTTTGTATATATAAACAAAATTATTTCCTTTAGAAAAACCCATGGTTACTAAAGACCCCTTTTAGGTTGTTTTCTTTTTGATTGATTGAAACTCCTTGATTAAAACCTAAAATTGTCGAATCTTCCTTGGAGATCAGAAAAGAACTTCTCATACTTGTTGTTAGGTGGTTATGGAGACTGAAGACCTTGAAAGGAAGATGAAAGAAGATATCATTAGTGTTTGTTTTTTCATTCGCATCTGGAATAAGTAACTAGTCAACGAGACGATACGAGCATTGTTTTTCAAGCGTCAACTGATAAGTGCATAATTCATATGATTTTACTGTTCATTCCATACTTGTTTTAGCTATTATTCTTGCATGTATTCGTATTATTACTATTGTTTTCTCTTATTTTCTTATAATAGGTGAATCATCCAAAAAGGAACTAAAAAGTGATGAAAATACCTAAGAAGAGAAGTGTTCTAAGTATCCAAGATCCCAAGTCCAAGAGAAGTGGAAGAAGTGCGACGAAAAGGACCAAGACACTCAAAATCAAGAGAATGACCAAGGACCGATCTTAGATCATTCAAATTAAGGGTTTCTCATCATCATCATGAATAAAATTTAAATAGAAAAAGAATTCAAAAAGAATGAGGTCATTCCGATTTCGTACGAAGAAGTTGTGGCCAAAACAAGCTTTTTATCCAATACCGAAGGCAAGCAAGTATGCAAACGGGTACGCATACCATGGAAGGCCAAAACTCACGGTTAGGCTCCTTACTTCGTATTTTCGAGTCGTCTTCTTGAACCGACATAGATACTTGATGACCAAGTGACGTAAACCTATAAAAATAGGTATTGGGCCTTTCACATGGAAAGGATCATCTCATATCACAGTTTCTATATCAAAACCTAGGGTTTACCCCTTTAGGGGGAAACCACCATTCTTCATCTTCTTTGTAATATGAGTAGCTAAATCCTTTGTTTATTAAGGATGAATTCAATGTTCTAAGCATGAAGATTTCTTATTAATAAAAATCTATTGAGAGTTTTAATCATCATCGTTTGTTTTCACTATATTTAGAGTTTATGATTGATTTATTAGATTGTTTGGAGTGCACCCTAGATTAATCTATTGATAATTCTGTAGATAGTAAAGGGTTAGTGTTAGAGCATTGCTCAGTCTAACTCGCATGCGTTGCTATCTCAAGCATGTTTGTCAATGTTAGTGATTAAAACTATGAGTCTTGATTTCTAGCCTATTTAGATATCTCGGACTAGGATAAAGATTGTGTAGTTGAGCTTTAGACTTCACGATGTTCATCTCTTGAAGACGAAGAACTACTAAGGGGAGCTTGTGGAACTTCACCGACAAAAGGTATGTGGGGACTTAAACTTATCTATCACTTGGAAAGTCTATTTCTACTTTATCTCCTATATTGAGACATAAGTCGTGTTACGATATGGTTTTCTATTATACACATTTGAGATTTCGAGCTGAGTTTATCTCGCTTATATATTTCTCGGAATATGTGTTGGCAAGCTTTCGCTTCGGCCGAATTCATCTTACATTCGGGACGAATGTCGGAATAAGATCATATGAAAATTGATGAGTTACATTTTACATGGTTTGTGTGATACAATCATTTGGTGTTGCCTTGAAATGTTTCATTATGATAATTTCAATAACTTGAAAATTGCTTTGACGAAAAATAGTTTGTGAACAACAACTATATAACGTCCTTTAAGAAAGTTTCAATGATTGAAATGAAGAGTTGATTATGTAACCATCTTTAGATATAAACATATATAGTGTGTTCGCGCATTAGTGTATAAATCCATAAACCGGGAGCCAAGTGTATGCATATGTGTGTATAGGAAATTGGTGAAGGAGACAGGTTAAGTATGCGTACCCGTACGCATACTGGCGGAAGTTTTCTAACCGAAAATTTATGCTGAGTTTGCTTTTGACAAACTCTTAACTAGTCACCTTAAGTATGCGTACCCGTACGCATACTGGCGGAAGTTTTCAAACCGAAATTTTTTATTGAGTTTAGAAACTAAAACAAAATCAAATCGGGTTGCTTAAGTACGCATACTTAAGCTATCTACTTTATCAAATCGGTAAGTTCATAAACTTAAACATTTAAATCATAAGGAATGCAATCTTTGCAAACCGTGGCTATAATGTTCATGATTGATTCAAGTGAATCAAACCGATTTTGTTTCGATTGTGTTCTTATATACTTCTATGAGAATAAAGCAATTGAACAACTCTTTAACTAGTTTCATTTGAGTCATTTGCACTAGTTATGGATAACATGAATATGGTTGATATGAGATTTATCATATGACTAACTTCTGTTGACCATTGTTGAGCCAACATGAGTGTACACGTTTGGATACGGTTACATAAACCTAAATGAGGGTACATTTCATTTTTGTGTAACAAGCTAAGTTCGATCTAATGGTTGAAAGATATTAGCTTGGTTGAATCGGGTTTTTCATTTAATGGTGAATATTGAATGCTCTGTACCAAGGTAAATTGGATTGCAAACCCTGATTTGAAAACTATATAAAGGAGAACTCTAGCAACTGGAAACCTAATCCCCACACTTATGCGTGTTACTAGTTGCATAAGCTAGAGTCAATTTTCCTTTAACCTTAGGTTTTCCTAAACCTTGTTGGTTAACAACATGAAAGACTTCATTGGGATTTTGAAGCCAGACCCAACTATTTCTCTTGTAGTTGCGTATTATGATCTTGCCCGATTCTATCGTTTGAGTACTATCTTCTTTAATATTTGTTCAAGATTAATTTCTCCGATAGGCAAGATAAAATGTGATGACAAACACCTTCGTCTCGTCGTTTGTGATTCCACAATATCTAGTTTCGTCATCATACGATTTAGATTATTGAGGTGATTGATAATACTAGGTTGTTCTTCGCGAATATAAGTCTGGTTTATCAATTGGTTAATGTTCACCTTGATTTATCAAAAGACGAAACAAAAACTCTTGGGTATTTCTTTGGGAGACAGATTTATTCAATCCTATAGACTTTTCTGTGTTAGACATATTTGTTTATCAAGTCTTCGACTTTGGGTCGTAGCAACTCTTGGTTGTGGGTGAGATCAACTAAGGGAATCAAGTGCGTAGTATCCTGCTGGGATCAGAGACGTAAGGAGCGCAATTGTACCTTGAATCAGTGGGATATTTATTAGGGTTCAACTACGGTCCAGTCCGAAGTTCATCGGTAGTAGGCTAGTGTCTGTAGCGGCTTAATACAGTGTGGTGTTCAAACTGGACTAGGTCCCGGGGTTTTCTGCATTTGCGGTTTCCTCGTTAACAAAATTCTGGTGTCTATGTTATTTATTTTCTGCATTATATTTTGTTATATGATTGAAATATCACAGGTTGTGCGTTGTATCGATCAATTAGGAAATCCAAGCTTTGGTTATTGATTGAGATTGATTGATCCTTGAACATTGGTCTTTGGTACCGTTCAAGTTTACTACTCTTATATTCAGTCGGGCTCGCAGATTTTTATTTGTTGATTGCGGATTGAATTAAGAGTTGGAGATATTAAACTCTTTGTTATACTTTTCTCTAGATTGAGTGTGACTGTCTAGTTGATTCTCTAGAAAGTATATTGGAGTAAGTCCTCTCAGATTGCCAAAAAAATTGTTGGGTGACGTTGTTAGACCCCCGCATTTTCAGTTGGTATCAAAGCATGCAAACATGTTAAAGACCTCATAAGTCTGTGTTTGTAGCAATCTGATTTTTGTGGAGTTGAGTATCTCTTATTTTAGCACATATAGAGATATCCTCCAAATCTTCTGATTACACCTAGGTTTGCCTCAAAGGATAACTCCTTAAAATATTCTTCTGAATCCCGAGGGAAAAACAAGACTTGTGAGATGGTGTCTGAATCGGAAATGAAGCTCACCAGATCGTTAAAAAAATCTGCTGAAATCGTTGAACTTCAAGCCTCTAAAATCAAGACGCTTGAAGAAAAGAATGATCAGATTATTTATGAATTTGAGAAATATCTTAAAAGGGAACGTGAACTCTACTGTTTCATTGAATCTCTTTCTAACAGTATCGGAAAACTGGTTCAAGAAACTACTCTACAGCGTGAAAAGATTAGTATGCTTGAAAATACTGTTAAAAAAGACTCAGCTAGAGAAGAATGTTTAGTTAAGAGTCATTCATCAGAAATTAACAGTTCTCGTGTTGAAAAATAGAAACTAGTTGCATCTCCTCAATATGCCCGAGACCAGTGTAACACCTTAAAAAGGGAAAACTCTGTTTTGATGAATAAGTCATCTCCTGCACCTTCTTCTATCTCTCACAAGGCTTTACCCAGTGTGAAGAATAGTTCTTCTAAACAATTACCCATTGTGAATCACTTGCAAAATTTGCATGCGGCAGAAGAAGTTATGGGTCAAGGCAAGCAGATCTCTAATCCATGATGTTGTTCTTTCTGTGGGAAAACGAATCACTATGCTCTTCATTGCTTTGCTAGAAAGAAACAAATCTCACATCTTCGTAAGTTGCTTCTCTCTACTGTCAATGGGGTAAGTCGTCAGACATTCTCGTCAGTGAATTTCTTTCCTACAGAAAACCATAATTCTTATAAGGATGATCGCTCTTCTATAAATCATCACAGGATGCATGTTCCTATGTTTGGTATAAACTCTTGTACCACTAATGAACATAGTTTGTGCACTTATAAGAATGTGTCTGGTAAATCTAAGTCTAGGAGACGAAAACCTTTCCTCTCTTCTCCTCTGGAACCTGTTTCAAGAGGGACTAGACTTAGCCCACAGAGAAATCCTTCTTCTGGATATCTAAAAAGGTTTATAACAAATTCTTCTAGAATAAGTTATAATCGATAGAAATACAGGAATACACATTTTAAACGCTCTAAAAACATGTGCAGATCTTCTCCCATGATTCATAGTGAGATTACGTCTCACTCTCTTACCTAATTCTAGGTAACCTCATCCTTGAATCCATCTTGAGAGATGCAAGGATGATGATTGTGGGAGTCTCAAGATTAGTTGTATGTTCTTTAAGCGGGTTTTTTTTCTTTTCGATTTTACTATCGATCTCAGGCTCTAATTTGAAGTTTTCTCTTTATAATTGTTTGAGCCATCCTTGTGTTTCCCTCTGATTGGATTTCCCTTAATCCATCTTGCAACCGGTCCACCAACGTCAGTGTCCCTTTATATGTTTCACGAGTTCATAGGGTTTCCTTTTGAGAAGTCTCTTCTTGTCTACATATATATGTTCATATATATTATATTGATCCATACCTTCAAAAATTATATGGAAAACTCAACAAAATCTTAAGAGATTGTGTGTATTGACATGGAGGAGGACACTCAAGGACGTGATTCTGCTCAAGACCTGGTTCTGAAGAAGATGCTTGCAAGGAAATAGAACAACTCCTGGATTGATGAATTTGTTAAGGATTTAACTTGTTTTTCAGGACGATTCAAAGGTCGAGTTTGCAAACCTTCAACTGCAAATAAACCAACTCTTAGATGGTCAGGACTGAATATTTGCTAATCAGAATATTCTGATACGGAATCAGAAGAAGCTCATCATGGACTGTGTCAAGGCTAAACAACTTGCTCGGGTTGTTGATCGTAAATTTTGTGTTCTAACTCATGAACATGGAGTATCTATGGTCAAGAGAATCAAGGAAATCAGTGATACCTTTTATGATGGATTCATTGAAAGGTACGAGGTTCTCAAAGAGATTTGATTTTGTCTAGGAAACTTCTTATGAGAATTTTTATTCTTGTTTTTGTTTAGAAGGATTACTAGGGTTTGGAATAGCCATTATTGTGATTACACATAGCTAATTCCAAATGTTTTTCATCTTCAATGTTTTTAGATTTATTTATTTAAATTCTAAGTTATTTGGAAGATGATATTTGTAATTTTAAACTTTATGGTTTCATATATTGCAAATTGTTATGGGATATGTTGTTTACGTCCGTGAACCTTGACTGTCCCATACTTGTTCAAAAGTTATCTCTATTATATGTCGGTATGAAAGTATTGATAAAAGATAAATGAACTTTTGACAATACAAAAGTTATGCCTTTTATGTCATTATTCAAATATTGATGGAAGAAAGGATGAACTTTTGTTTACAAGAATTGTCTGTTTTATGTCATTGTGCAAATAGTGATGGAAAATAGAGTGAATTCTTGTTTATTCCGCAATATTGATCTTCCTGGATCCACATCTTTGTGTTTTTACTGTGTTGCTCCGTAAGTTCTCCTATGTCGAGCATGTGCAATTGAATTGATCATCTTGTGTGGTTATAACAATTGATCCTTTGGATACAAATTCATGTTTTCATGTGATCTGGTTATGTCCAAAGAAATCCTTCTTTTCTTGTAAAAGAAAGGTCGCCTTTGTTGTTCCCTCGGGAATGACATTTTATGGGGAAGAGTTCTTTTTGAACTTGTGCTTAATCGCCATATCTTTGTGGGGAGTGCGGCTGTGGAATATTATAGGGGTTATCTTGTATCTTTATAAACTCCTTGATGAATGCATTTAGCTTCGGCTTTATGATTACATATAAATTTGTTGGTATGTTGTTCTCTTTTGGTCATGAAGAATCTCTATGGAAATTTCATGAGGATCCCACTAGTTTTTGTACCTTTGCCAATTTTTATTGACAAAAAGGGGGAGAATTTATGTGTAGTTTCATACTACAAATACATATGGTTTACGGATCATTATGTAAGGGGGAGTGGTTTTCATATTGAGATGATGTATTGACTAAGGGGGAGTAATACATATCAACGTAGTATTATTGTCAAAGTTGTGATACAATTGAACTTTGATGTTGTGTAATAATACTATGACACTGTATAACAATGATCGAGAGCATTTGTTTTCTCATTGTTATAGATACGGATCCTCAATAACTATAAGACTAAACTCACAACCTTTGGAAACATAGAGTACTTGGAAGTAACGAAGATTTCGAGTCATGTTGAAGATGCCAATGAGATCAAGCATTTGGATGAGAAGCTACAAAGTCTTTATTTATTTTGTAATCCATATGTATTGATAGTTCTGTCACTAAAATTGACAAAGGGAGAGATTGTTAGAGCATTGCTCAGTCGAACTCGCATGCGTTGCTATCTCAAGTATGTTTGTCAATGTTAGTGATCAAAACTATGAGTCTTGATTTCTAGCCTATTTAGATGTCTCAAACTAGCACATAGATTGTGTAGTTGAGGTTTAGATTTCACGGCGTTCATCTCTTGAAGACGAAGAACTATTAAGGGGAGCTTGTGGAACTTCATCGAAAAAAGGTATGTGGAGAATTAAACTTATCTATCACTTGGAAAGTCTATTTCTACTCTATCTCCTATATTGAGACATAAGTCGTGTTACGACATAGTTTTCTATTATACGCATTTGAGATTTCAAGCTGAGTTTATCTCGCTTATATATTTTTCGGAATATGTGTTGGCAAGCTTTCGCTTCGGCCGAATTCATCTTACATTCGTGAAGAAGTACGAATAAGATCATATGAAAATTTCCGAGTTACATCTTACATGGTTTGTGTGATATAATCATTTGGTGTTTCCTTGGAATGTTTCATTATGATAATTTCAATAACTTGAAAATTGCTTTGACGAAAAATAGTTTGTGAACAACAACTATATAACGTCCTCTAAGAAAGTTTCAATGATTGAAATGAAGATTTGATTATGTAACCATCTTTGGATATAAGCATATATAGTGTGTTCGCGCATTAGTGTATAAATCCATAAACCGGAAGCCAAGTGTATGCATATGTGTGTATACGAAATTGGTGAAGGAGAAAGGTTAAGTATGCGTACACGTACGCATACTGGCAGAAGTTTTCCAACCGAAAATTTCTGCTGAGTTTGGTTTTGACAAACTCTTAACTAGTCACCTTAAGTATGCATATCCGTACGCATACTGGCGGAAATTTTCAAATCGAAAATTTATGTTGAGTTTGGAAAATAAAACAAACTCAAATCCGGTTGCTTAAGTACGCATACCTGTAGCATACTTAAGACGGTTACTTTATCAAATCGGTCAGTTCATAAACTTAAACATTTAAATCATAAGGAATGCAATCTTTGCACACCGTGGCTTTAATTTTCATGATTGATTCAAGTGAATGAAAACGATTTTGTTTCGATTGTGTTCTTGTACTTATACGAGAACAGAGCAATTGAACAACTCTTTAACTAGTTTCATTTGAGTTATTTGAACTAGTTACGGATAAGATGAATATGGTTGATATGAGAGTTATCATATGGATAACTTCGGTTGAGCATTGTTGAGCCAACATGAGTGTACACGTTTATTCAATCCTATAGACTTTTCTGTGTGAGACAGATTTGTTTACCAAGTCTTCGACTTTGGGTCGTAGCAACTCTTGGTTGTGGGTGAGATCAACTAAGGGAATCAAGTGCATAGTATCCTGCTGGGATCAGATACGTAAGGAGCGCAAATGTACCTTGAATCAATGTGAGATTGATTAGGTTTCAAATACAGTCTAGTCCGAGGGTCATTGGTAGTAGGCTAGTGTCTATAGCGGATTAATACAGTGTGGTGTTCAAACTGGACTAGGTCCCGGGGTTTTTCTGCATTTGCAGTTTCCTCGTTAACAAAATTCTGGTGTCTTTGTTATTTCTTTTCCGCATTATATTTTGTTATATGATTGAAATATGACAGGTTGTGCGTTGTTTCGATCAATTAAGAAATCCAAGCTTTGGTTGTTGATTGAGATTGATTGATCCTTGAACATTGGTCTTTGGTACCGTTCAAGTTTACTCCTCTTATATCAGTCGGGCTCGCAGATTTCTATTTGTTGATTGCGGATTGAATTAAGAGTTAGAGATATTAAACTCTTTGTTATACTTTTCTCTAGATTGAGTCTGACTGTCTAGTTGATTCTCTAGAAAGTATATTGGAGTAAGTCCTCTCAGATTGCCAAAAAAATTGTTGGGTGTGGTTGTTAAACCCCCGCATGTTCAGTTAGGATATCCGTGTAATTGTTGAATAACCCTTATACAAGTAGATAACGTGAGACCTCTCAGAGGGATTCTGTGGAGCAATCATGTGTGAATACAACACTAGTAAGTGGATCTTGCGCTAAGAGTCTAACTGCTAGGATCAACCTATGTTCACATAACTTAAGGCTTCTGATTGGGTTACACCTTGAGTGCGCTACTATTTGGTGGTTCAGTTGGATAAAACTTGATATGCGAGCACTTCGGTATCAAGTTACACAAGGATCTTTGGGGATAACACTGCTCTAGTTGTTATTCTACGGTTGGTGATAAATGGTTCTTATGAACGATAGATAAGTATTCTAATCCCGTTAACGTTTTGTAACGGCGAAGGATTCCTTAATTATCTTTCTTTTCTTATTCTCTTTATATATATCTTACAACCGAACCCCCTTTTGTTATTCACTTTATTTTGATACCAATAACCTATCAATTACACATCTCTCTGTGGGAACGATCTCTTACTACCGCTATATTACCAGTTAATTAGTGGGAAATATCTTTATTAACTTGTTCCATTAATAACACGCATCAAATTTTGGTGCCGCTGCTAGGGAGCAGTTGCTAATTGATTTGTTATTAGTTTTAGCTTGTTCTTATTTTTTGTTTTGATTTTCTATTTCTTGTGAGTCGTCATGTTTCCTTACGGAAATAACATGTACGGAGCACAAGATCATACATATGATAGTGGTAATCAATATGGTTTTCAACCTCAATATTATGACAATTACCCACCATCCTATGAGTATAATCAAAACCAATCTTTTGGCTATAATCAATATCCTACAGAATCCTATGGTTATCCTCATAAATATCAACAACCTTATGACGGGTATGTAAGTGAGCAAACACAAGGATGGAGGGATAGTTGTGCTTCTAATGATAATTCTTCTAGTATTGCAGATTTAGTGCACCAATTTATGGATAATTTGGATCGAGATAACCAACAGATGAAAGAGTACCGCCAAACTATGGATGAGTACAACAAAAAGACTGAAGATACACTCTAAGAACTTCAAAAGACTATGGATTTCTTAAGGAATCGAATTGCTCAACTCAGTGAATACATGGATGAGGAAGAAGTATGGCCTCAAAACCAAAACAATTCCGAAATTCCTATGGATGACAAAGAATATTTTGAGAATGGGAAACCTTTCGAAAGTCCTTGTAACAATGATACAATTATTCCAACTCCGGATCTTTATAATGATCATTCACCTATTCAAAAGGAGGAGCCTTGGTATGACCGAACCATTGTTATGAACGGTGTGTCATACTCAAATGCATATCAACGTTACAATGAACATCCACATTACAATGTTTTTAGGACAATTGATTTGCAATAAATATACCCGATTATTCCCTCGACGGATACTAATACAAAATACCCCAAAATCTATACTGAAGAAGAGTTCTTAATAGCGGAATTTGATTCGGATAACGAGAGTGTTGAAGAGATGGAGATTGAGAATGAAACCAAATTGATTGAAGTCGTGGAAGACCCAATTGAGCTAGATGATAACAGTTTGATAGAGGACCACAATATACTTGAGGTAAATAATTCATTGGAGATAATCAATGAGGATCCGAAATAAGGTTTGTTTAATCCTTTGCATAATTCTATATCTATTAATCCTTTTCCTCTAATCGAACTAGCTTCTAAAAGAGTTTTTAACCCAACTTTTAAGAAAATACCTCACCTAGGATTGCAGTTGTGTGCTTCTAAAGTTTTAACGGATTATTTTGCTTCTAAGTATCCACCACTTGATGTGTTTGATTCGAGTATTGTGCAGGTTCACCAAGCTGAGGAACCTTTTGAAGTTCCCAAATTCTATGTTCTCTATCCACTTCCGAGTGTAGAAAGGACTAAGTGTGGAGGAAACTTCAATAAAGTGATAGCTTCAATATTTATGTTTTGTGCTAATGGTTTTGTGAAGCTGTTATTGGAATTGCAGATTGTTATTTGGAAGGATTACCAGATTTTCAGATTATTGGTTTACGAACGATAACAATAACGTCGGGCTGACGATGCTAAACCAAGCGTTGCATGGGAGGCAACCCATCGGTTTTGTATCTCTATCCCTTTTATTCTTAATTTTTCCTAGTTTCTTATATCATATTTTTCATCCCCATCTTATATTTTACAGAGTCCTATATCTATAATGAAAGTTTTGACGAATTTTAGTCAGAAAAATTCTGACTGCGCGCTTGTCACAGGAACAACTCTCGAGACTTCATATGGAGTGCGATTTGAGTGGTTGACCCTAAATTTTAAAGAGGAAAGACTCACATTTCTTTTCCAAAAATAAAATCTGAATTCGGAGTCTGTTAAGTTGGAGCGATAGGCCTGGACATTTGAGTTTCAGTATTTTTATAGAAGTTATTCAGATTGCATGTCAGTCAGTTCGGAGGCCATAAAAGTCAGACCATCTATCGAAACACTGTTCCCTTTTGAAAACTCATAGAAAATACGTAGGCGAACAACTTTCATTTATGATGTTTTTCCTAGTTCCCTACCTATTTGTACAGTTTTCGAGTTTTTTAGGGTTTTTACGTCTGAAATCAGAATTTTCGGTTTTGAACATTGAGGACAATGTTGAGTTTAAGTGTGGGGGAGTAGTTAAGCATGTTTGGCTTGCATATAAAATAATACTAAATAAAAAAAAATACTCATTGATATCTTGCATTCTTGAGACTTCATCTTTTGGAGTTAATTATGAGCTATTTAGGATGACACACTAAACTTTTTTAGGTTGAAACAGTTCTTACATCTATAGATTGAGTTCCACTATATTGTTCTACAATCCTTTATTATATATGTTCATAATTGAATGCGAAACTCAGATGCTAGAAATGTCATGATAGTCATTTGAAAGATTCATCCTCGCTATTAATCATTACCAAATCACTTTCTTTTTATTTTTGCAGTTATATGTTTCTCTAAAATGATTTGGTGGGCTCCTGATACTGCCGTGGATGTTGCAGCAAGGTAATCATTGGTTGAGTTTGTTTAAAATCCCCATGACAATTGTCTTACATTCATAAAGAGTGAGCCGAAAAAATAAAAAATAAAAAATAAATAAAAAATAAAAGGAAAGGAAAGAAACATATATATAGGGATCCTCTTCATTTATCGATACTAATAAATGATATGTCCGGAATTGCGGACTAATCATGTTGTCGATAAAACAAAAACCTATCATCATTATTTAGCAAGTCGAAAGACTATTGATGAGGTTATCGACACCTGGATAGCAGTATGTGTGAAACATTGTCCCTGTCTCCGTCGCCCTAAACAAGCATGGAACGCAGAATCCAAGGCAACTATCACATACTTGCTGAAAAGGAACATGCGCTTAGAGTATCTAATCATGTGGTCGAGTTAAATGGGTGCTTCTCTCAACTATTGTGCTATAAATAAGAATCCTTTGACGACATTCATACAAGTACTGTGGGTAACATCTTTCACTTTAGTCAACATTTGCACACTTCACTTTTTTATTTCCATTCTCTTATCTATCCATGTGATTTCAGTAGGCGAGTGTTGTGTCAAACGTTGCAACAAGTACGATGACTATCTTAGTAGAGTTTTGCAATCAGGTTGAATGTCACACGTAAGTAATTGCTTATGTGTGATGATTGGAATGTATGTGGGATGTTTGCAGCTAAAGAACTTATGCAAGCTAATTATTTATCTATTAATTTGTGTTTATCCTTAGTGGTTCTTCCAAGGCGGGAAATTGGAGTAGGTTTTGTGGGTATAACTCTTGTAAACCCTCACGATACTATAACTCGTCCACTAGGGACACCTATGGGTTTAAAGGCTTGTTGCATCATCTAAGTGCAACCGTATTCTCAACAACATGGATTTGTTGTATTCAGGATTAGTTTTATTTAGTTTTCTCGAGACTAGCAAAAACTAAGTGTGAGTGAATTTGATAAGTGCATAATTCATATTGTTAGAGCACTGCTCGGTCGAACTCGCATGCGTTGCTATCTCAAGCATGTTTGTCAATGTTAGTGATCAAAACTATAAGTCTTGATTTATAGTCTACTATAGCTAAGTCTCGGACTAGGATAAAAAGTGTAGTTGAGCTCAAGAACTCCATGGCGATCATCATACAAGACGAAGAACTACTCAAGGAACGGGTGGAACTTCATCGACTAAAAGGTATGTGGAGACTTGAACTTATCTATCACTCAAAATTCTATCTACTATATCTCCTATCTTGAGACAAAAGTCGTTTTGCTATATAGACTTTGATTATACACATTTACTATTTCGAGCCGAGTTTATCTCGCTTATCTATTTCTCGAAATATGTGCTGGTAAGCTTTCGCTTTAGCCAAGTTCATCTTTACCTAGTGACGAAAGTCATGTTATGTTTCAGTCACTTTTAAAATGGCTTTGACGAAATATGGTTTGTGAATAACAACTATATAACGTCCTCAAATGTTTCAATAATTCAACTAAGAATGTTTCAATGATTGAAATGAGAGTTTCCATTATATAACCATTGTTGGATATAAGCATTGTATGGCAACACATATATGTATAAGTCCTTATTCCTTGAACCAAATTATGCGTACTTTGTTGATCAGGAAAACCGGAACAAGAGTTGTGAACTCAGTCCGCGAACTGACGGAGATTCTCATCCCGAGAATATCTTCTGGAGTTTGTGAACTCCTTCCGGGAACTTAAGTCAGCGTACTTGAGTTGGTTATATCTAAAGACGAATATTTGTGAACTTATATTTATATTAACTAAGGAATGCAATTTGCAAACCGTGATTATAAAGTTCATGAATCGATTCGAGTGAATCAAATCGTTTTTGCTTCCACTGTGTCTTGTATAGTTATATAAGATTTATACAATTGAACAACTCTCTAATTAGTTCATTTGAACTAGTTATGGTGAAGAAGAATATGGTTGATATGCAAGTGTTCATATGGCTAACTATTTGGTTAACTATTATTGAAACAACAAATGTACATGTTTGGGTAGGTTACACAAACCTAAAATCGTGCATTTCATTTCTGTGTAACAAGCTAAGTTTTTGATCCAACGGTTGAAAGATATTATCTTGAATATAATCACGTTTTCATCTAACGGTGAATATTGAATGCTTTTTTACTAAGCTAACATTGATTGCAAAACCTGATTTGAAAGACTATATAATGGAGAACTCTAGCAACCGGGAAACCTAATCCCCACACCTCCTGTGTGATACTAGTTGTATAAGCTAGATTCGATTCTCCTTTAACCTTAGTTTTCTTCTCGAGGCCCCGTAGGTTAACGACTTGAAGACTTCATAGGGATTGTGAAGCCAGACCGATACTACTTTCTTGTAGTTGTGTGATTTGATCTTGCTAATTCTATCGTGTTGAGTACAATCGTAACGATTGGATTGAGATTTTTATCTCCGATAGGCAAGATATAAAAGTAGTCACAAACATCATCATTTGTGATTCCAAAATATTTTCTTTCGCCGCGTCGATTAAGATTATTGTGAGGTGATTGATAATACTAGGCTGTTCTTCGGGAATATAAGTCAGGGTTATCAATTGGTTCCTGTTCACCTTGATTTATCAAAAGACGAAAATAAACTTGTAGGTATTTCTTTGGGAGACAGATTTATCTACTATCGTAGACTTTTATATATGGTACAGATTTTTTTATTAAAGTCTTCAACTTTGGGTCGTAGCAACTCTTAGTTGTGGGTGAGATCAGCTAAGGGAATCAAGTGCGTAGTATCCTGCTGGGATCAGAGACGTAAGGAGCGCAACTGTACCTTGGATCGGTGTGAGATGATTGGGGTTCAACTACAGTTCATACCGAAGTTAGTTTGTAGTAGGATAGTGTTTGTAGCGGCTTAATACAGTGTGTGTTCAATAAGGACTAGGTCCCGGGGTTTTTCTGCATTGTGGTTTCCTCGTTAACAAAATTCTGGTGTCTGTGTTATTTCTTTTCCGCATTATATTTTGTTATATAATTGAAATATCACAGGTTGTGCGTTAATATAATTCAATTAGAATATCCAACATGTGGTTGTTAATTTACATTGATTGACACTTGAACATTGGTCTTTGGTACCGTTCAAGTTATTTCACATAATAATCAGGCTCACGGATTTCTATCTGTTCGATTTGCTGATTACATTGTGAAATAGAGATATTAGAACTCTTTGATATACTTTATTAAGATTGAGTCTAGTTGATTCTCTTGAAAGTATATTGGAGTTAGGCCATACAGATTTCTAATTGAAATATTGGGTGTGGTTGTTGTACCCCCGCTTTTTCAATTGGTATCAGAGAAGGAAAACACGTTTAAAGACCTTACAAGTCTGTGTTTGTAGCGATCTGACTTTATGGACAGAGGTGCTATCTCTATTAACGTACCACCAGTCTTCGATGGCTCTAATTACTTATGGTGGAAAATTGTTATGCGATCTTTTCTTCGAGCACGTGATTTTCAATCATGGGTATATGTAGTTAACGGATATGATGCTCCCGTTGTGGCAGTAGGAAATTTAAACGTTCCCAAGAATATTGGTGAATACAGTCCTGCCGAGATACTTGTTGAAAAAAAAATCCGACGGTTTGAACGCTATCATACATGCCATTACCCCAAATCTTCAGCACCATGTGTCAAATTGCACTAAGTCCAAAGATGCGTGGGATATCTTAGAAACCATATTCGAAGGTAATACCAGTGAAAAAGGAAGCTAGGCTTCAAAACCTTAATTCCTATGGGAAAACCTTCATATGGCAGATGAAGATACATTTGTTAATGCATCTTTTGCATTGGGTAAAACTATTCCTGAAAAAGACACTGTGATGAAAATTCTCAGATTGCTGCCATCTAGATACGACTCTAAGAAGCATGCCATCGTTGAGCGAAATAACCTTGATAATCTCTCCATAAATACGCTGGTTGGGAAGCTTAAGATCTTTGATCACGAGCATTCATCCAAATCTAAGGATGTCGCGTTCAAAGCACTAAAAGACACAAAATTATTTGATAAAAGTAAAAAAGTGTATATCTCTGAAGACGATCACTCTGAGACTGATTCATCAGATGAAGATCTTGACAAATCAGTCTCGATGATCACAAGACAGTTTAGGGATCTTCTATTGAAGAGAAGTAAACGGTTCTCCAGAGATAAGCCTAAAGCATCAGTCAAACCTCATAATCGTATTCCTCCTAAAAACAGGGACACAGATAAAATTGATGACGAGGATATGCCTCAGTGCTTTAAGTGTAAAGGTTTTGGTCATTTTGTAAATGAGTGTCCAAATCGGAAGAAATACACTGGGAATAAAGGTCTTGCTGCAACTCTTGATGAAATGTCTGATAACTATGATTCTAATGAAGACGAGATATCAAGTGTTGCACTTCTTGGTGAAAATATTAGATTTTGATAATTGTAGCAATTCATACATCAATCTTGATATTCTTTCAGAAGAAAACTCAACCAATCTGGAAGAAAAAACTGACCCTTTTCTTGGAAACTCTGTATGTGATGTTTCAGGTTCCACTGTGTGTCTAGCTGCTTGCACATCTCAGATGCCTGGTTTTTATCCAAGATTGATGTGCTCATATTGTTCTGTAAAGGGTCATGAACTGTCAAAGTGTTACAAGTACAAACACTAATTGAGGCATGTCAACAAACTTCAACGAAGAGCAAATCGATTAGCAAATAAGTTTAAACTTGCTCAGAAGACCGCTAAGGTATGTAGGATTTTATCTTCGTCTAAGAAGTTAGTTTCCAAGAATAAAACAAGACCATTAGAGAAGAAAGTATGGTCAAATCGTTTTGATATACAGAGGTCTGTGGATTCCTCTCAAGAGGAAAATGGTGGACAAATTGTTGTTCACCGCAACGCAACTTGATTGTGTTGATTTGTAAATCTTGTCTCATGTGCCTGATCAAAAGAGACAATATTTTGTACCTCTCAGGCTTTAGGAAAAGGTTGCTCTCTTCTTTTATTAGTTTTGTTTTTGAAATCCATGTTTATCAATAAAGAAGGGTTATTCTCGACAGTTCTACTCTCTTTAGGGTTCAGAATTGTGCGTGCATGAACCTGTTAAAGGTTGACCCTACATTCCTTTTTCCTTCCTTGAAGCCTCTTTTTATCTTAAGACTGCTTGTTGAGATTGTGATTTCCTCTCACAAACCCATACATTTATGGATACTCCGAGTATCATGTCTTCTGATGGAAAAGATGTTAATATGATTTTCAAGCCATCAATTATGAAGGAATGAGAGGAAACCTAGAGCTGTTCCTCCAAACTCTCAGAAATTTTCTAATGTTCTTGAAGTGTTGAAGGAGATGCAAAAGGAGATTCAACAAATAAAGGCTTTTGTGTTTAAGACTCATGAGATTCAGAAGGCCCTGGTTCGACAGTAGTCAAGAAGATTTATTGATATTAACTCCTATCTTCATGAACCTTATGTCCCAATGGTTGTTGACGACAAGGAGTTGGGGGACGATAAAGAATTCTTCAAAGGTCTTAACATCTAGTAAATCTTCGGATTAGAATTTTTTTTTCTTGTTTTGTTCAGAAGAATAACTAGAGTTTGGAATAGCCATTATTGTGATTACACATAGCTATGTCCAACGTTTTCATCTTCATGTTTTTAGGTTTATTTGTTTAAATTCTAAAATTGTTTGGAAGATGATTTTTGCAGTATTAATATTTATGGTTTCGTATTTTGCAATTTGTTATGGGATATGTGTGTTTGCGTTCATAAATTATGATTGTCCCATACCTTGTCAAAAGTTAAGTCTTTCATATGTAGATATGCATATATTGATAAAAGAATGAATGAACTTTTGACAATACAAAAGTTAAGCCTATTATGTCATTTATTGATGGAAGATAGGTTAAAATCTTTTGTTGACAAGGATTATGTCTATTGTATGTCATTGTGCGAATAGTGATGGAAAATAGAATGAATCCTTGTATATTCCGCAGTATTGATCTTCCATGATCCATAATTTTATGTATATACTGTGAGGCTCCGTAAGTTCTCTTATGTCGAGCATGACCAATTATATTCATCACTTTTTGTGGTTAATTTGGTTGTATATTTATGATTAGATTAATTATGAGTTCTCTTGTGATTAATCTAATTGAGTATTTTTGGATTCAAATTCATATTCGTATGTGATTTGTTATGTCCAAAGAAATCCTTCTTTTTATTTGAAATTAAGGTCTCTCTTGTTGTTCTTTCGGGGTTGACATATTATGGGGGAGAGTTCTTGATGAGTGCTAAAAAGTGCATATTTCTATATATTTTTCTTGGCATTTAACTCATCTTTTGTGCATTAATTCTACATTTTATCCCATATTCTGTATTTTCTTTGTTTTCAAGAATAAATATTTTTATTAATTAATTTTGCATTTTTAGGTTGTAAATAAAGTTTGGATGAATTGCGGAGCGAAAAGAGAAGAAAAGTAATGAAAAGTCTGGAGGAGTTACACAAGGAAGCCGCGAAGAATGTCGTGCACAAGACCAAAAGGCTAGAAGTGGGCTTGAATAGGAAGAATTGTTCTTAAAGAAGATATGGGCTTGGCATACCCAAGGCCCAAAACCCTTACCCAAACCCATTTTCTATATCCAAGCCCGTCTCGGATTTCAGCCGTCAGATCGAAGCATTTCAGCATCCTACGGTCGCTCCATCATCGCACATCAAACTCCGAAGCCCCCGCTTTACATCGCAACGCCCATCTCCATCTTGGGTCGTCCGTTTTGCTACATCCCTTCATCCGACGGTCTCTCCACGCTTACCTCCGTATCGCCGTTGGATCCACCTACCATCTTCCCATCCATCGCTCCATGTCGCAGATCATCAAACCTCGCTGAACCCGCCTAACACCCAAGTATCGAACACCCTATACCCAACCAAACACACCTTTCTTCCCAAAACCATCGACTCCATCTTCTCCATTCCTCTACAGACGCCATACCACCACCTGCTCCTCCACCTGCTCTCCCAACTGCTCCGCCATCACCACCATAATCACCACAGCGTCAAACAATGATAACCCATCATTGTTCCCCTCTCCCTAGTCCCTCTACTTTACTTATTTCACACATTTTCAACCGAAACCCTAAAGTGTGAAATAGGTAAATTAGGTCGATCTAGAGGCAAATTAACGGTATGGGAAGCAAGAGAAGACTAATTCTAAGCATGGATCGAAGTTTGATTGGAGTCAGAGATTAGGTAAATTTCTAATTTTAATTTCTAAAACCCTAATTTTTCTGATTTGGGAACTTTTGGGGGGAAATCAATTGTACGTCTAATTGAAGCATGGGTTGGTTGATTGGGTTGTTATCAGTGTGTTAGGTGAGTGAATTTTGGATTTTTGGGTACACC
>NC_039359.1:105242119-105251744 GCF_003573695.1 Papaver somniferum | reverse complement strand
GGGGGGGGGGTATGAGAGGATGATCTCTGGACTAGCCAGTAGAGAATTGAAACAAATTTTATGCAATTCCAATTTATGTTCTTCTTATGCAGTTAACAGTTGAATGTTATGTGTATGTTGTGTTTGAATTATTTTGTATGATGAATGCTTGTGTTTGTAATATGTTGAGCATGAGCTAAGTAGCTGTTGGGCCAGGAGATGTATAAAATTGAGCGTAATGAAACGCGGGCCTACAGTAATACCGCAAGTGCACGGTCGTCAGTTGTAGCTCGTGCAAGTACGGGTCGATCCACAGAGATCGGGTGTGTTTCGGAAGTGTTTTAGCTAAATTGGGTTCCTAGTTTTGCTTTGGGCTTAGAAGCCCTTTGGAAGTGTTGGGCTTAATGTACTATTGGGTTTGAATGCCCTTTGAATGGATTGGGCTTAATGAGTTTGGGCTTTGGCTTGAAACAACTGGGCTTTGGTTAAGCCCACAGGTTGACTGAATTGGGCTTGGCTATTTGAACTAGGCCTTTGGTCTTAACTATGGAATGGGCCTTAGTGAACTGTGGCTAAGCCTTTAGGGAGGAGGCAGCAGTGGAGCTGCAGGGAGGCAGCTGCAGCAGCAACAGAAGGGCAACTGCAAGGGGGGCAACAGCAACAACAGCTGCAATGGAAGTGGTAGCAGTAGTAGCAACTGCACAACAGAAGAGCAGCTCAGGAGAAGCAAGAGCTGCACAGCAAAGTGGAAACAACAGCAGCTCTGCATAGGAGAAGCAGCAGCAGTGCTGCAGGGCAGCAGAAGAAGAGATGCACAGCAGTGCAGCAGCAACAGCAGGATGTACCAGAAATGGCAAGAAAACAGCAACAAAAGCAATACAAGGCCAAAAACAATGGAACAAAGTAAAGGAATGACAAACATCAACAGATCATTGAACAAAAGTAAAACACAACAAGACTGAACCAAGGCCTAAGGCCAAGGGCAGAGATATGAAGATAACAGTAAATGGAAGAAAGAAAATAAGTGAAGTGAATATGAAAACAGTGAGAACAAGAGGATGATCACTAAGATTTTGAATCCACTACCAGCCTAAGGAACATTCTAATCACAGCTAAGGTAATTACCTAAGTACTAATTGTCTGTTTAGAGCACAACTAGTCAGAGGGTTCATAATAGCATTTTAAGCATGAGCTGTACATGATAACACAAGGGAATTCTAACTACAATGCATACATGATATGCACTGTGAAAGCAGGATGTTTGACATGTGTTGATTAGGAAACTTCCTTATGGTTTATATGATTTCATCTAATCTTAGCAATTGACTTAGAGCATGATAGGCAGGAACATGATAGAATAGATAGATGCAAAACATCACAGGAACAAACATCATACACATAACACAACAAGGTATTGCACTGACATAAACACAACAGGAACACAACATGAACAGCAGAAAAATTATCATTAACAGAACTTGGTTCTGGATACACTGGCTAATCCAGGCATTAACACTAACAGTGAACAAGGAGAAAAATATGCAAATGGTTAAAATTGAAAGTGAAATTAAAATCAAACCTAACCCAATTAGGGGGAAACTTGGCTAGTCCAAGAACAGTTTTTACATCTCACATCACTTCCCTTTTATAGCTTACAAAATATCCAAATTTTCAGAAACCCTAAATTGGAAACCCTAATTTTTAAATTGGAAATTAAACTCACTCTCTGATGCAAATAGCCTCGACCCATGCTTGTACTTCTCCTCCTCTGCTAATCCTTTACTCGAACGCTGCTCCAATTTCCTTCTTCTCTCCACTGTGAAACCCTAGCTATGTTTGTCTTCTTGGTAGCATCAAAAATTAATGCTAAGAACAAGACAGACACGACTAGGGAAGAGGTAGGTGATGGTGGTGGCGTCCTTGTGGTCGTGGTGGAGATGGAGACGGCGGAGCAGACATGGCAGGGTCTGCCATGGTCGGGGGAAGAGAAGAAATTTGGGGGAAATGAATTTTGGGGAAGAAGAAGGTGGGTGTTTGTTTTGGGTCGATGGGTTTGATGCTTAGGGTGTTGAGCGGGTTCATCAAACTTTGATGTTTGGCGAGCTGAGATGTTGGATCATTGGATCTGAGTGGAATCGAACGGATAGATGGAAGGATGTGTGAAGCGACCGTCGGATTCTGAGGTGCAACGAAGTTAACGGCACCAGATGGAGTTAGGTACTGTAGTGTAAGGCGGAATCATCGGGATTTGATGAACAGGCATAGGAACGACCGTTGGATTCAACTACCATCTAATCTGAAGGCTTGGAATTTCAGCGCTGTGGTGCTTGGCAGAGACTTCCGATTTTGATGATCTATGAAGGAGCGACCGTCGGATGCTCCTGAGAACTGATCTGATGGCTGAGAACGGAGGCGCTTTTGTGTGTAGAAAATGAGGTTGTGCGCACCATTCTTCGCGGCTTCCTTGCGTAATTTCTCCCGGCTTTTCACTACTTTTCTGCTCTTTTCGCTCCGCGACTCATCCGAACTTTATTTATTACCTAAAAATGCAAAATTAATTAATAAAAATATTTATTCTTGAAAACAATGAAAATACAGAATATGGGATAAAATGTAGAATTAATGCGCAAAAGATGAGTTAAAATGCCAACAAAAAGGGATAAATATATACAATATTTGGCACTCATCAAATACCCCCAAACCTGAATTTTACTTGTCCTCAAGTAAAACAAAACTAAGGAAATCCTAACTATACCACTGTCGCTGGTCTCTCGAATGCATTTAGCGTATGCACTAAGCCTTTTAAACCACTAAGTGTCCCTAGTGGACGAGTTAAGTCTCGTGAAGGTTTACCAGAGGTGTGCCTACAAAACCTAAGGACAAAATATAAGCTCAGATTCCATCAAACGTGACATGTGCAAAACAGTTTAAGCTCACAGCAAAATGGAGATGTCAATCTAGCTATCGAAGGCACAATCCTAGCACTGATAACAAAAAAAAGACATGTGATAAGAGTGTAAAGTGTATCTACACATGTGTAAAGAAAGATCTGAAGTTATGACTACTAATCACCAAGAGATAGTTTCTCAGGCTAAGAACTGAGGTCGAAATCTAGCTAGCTGTCCGGACTTTACGAGAATTGTGAATGAGTTGGAGGTATTTCACAATTACTCGCGTTGTACATCAATGGCATACACCCTCCTTGCTTATTACAAAGAAACAACAAAAGATGACTATTTACATGACTCTTATTTACATTGACTACTCTCTTTTATTTTTGGAACAAGAGATGATGGAATTGATAAGTACTTGATTTTTTTTTTTTTTTTTTTTCTTTTTTTTTTTGAACAAGGAAACACTTTTGATACAAAACAAAAAGAAACAAAAGATTACATGACACTTTGCAAGAGGTAGCCCTTTTTGATGCACCCAGTTAAATTCGATGGTTGTCTTTCTTAATGTAACCTCCACCTTCTATCCCAACCAACCAAAGAACAAGCTAGTCAAGTTTCGTTCAGTATTCTAAAGTGATTGGCAATCGTAACTTCCTATCAAACACCTTGAAGATCGAGGACATACATGTATTGGTAGATCGTGCGCGTGCAAATTTCTTATCACTATGTGAATTGTGCTAGAATCAGGGTGCCTAAATATCTAGACTAAGACTCCTAATAATTACATATTTGCACAAGAGTCAACATTTCAAGGTAAATGAGCTCCATTTTTATGATTTTTCATTTTTTAATTTTTTTGAATTTTGATTTTTTAAATTTTTTTGGAATTTTTCACTTTTTTCAAAAAGAAGAAGGAGTTCGTTTCTAATTATAGCATATTATCGTGGTATCTACTCTATACCCCCAAACCTAAACTAAACATTGTCCTCAATGTTTCAAAATATGGAAAGAATTAAAATGCAACATATGGAAAGGGACATGCTGAGTAGAGTAAAAGGAGAGAGAATACCCGATTTCGGCGAAAGCAGAATTAAAACTCCGTTATTCAAGGCAAAAATCCAACATATTTCAACCGAGATCATATTGGATTAGCAAAATATATACAAAAGGAACAAAAGGGTTTTTAAGAAATTTTTATCTACTGGATTATATACAAAAAATTCACCATACACTAACAATCTAAAGAGTTGAGGATCAACCCAAAAGACGAAGTGTAGACATTTCAACAGCTTCACACAATAATAACAGGAAAGAAACGCAAGTGAAACTGTGAAACAAAATGAGCTACCCCCAAACCTGGATTTTACAGAAGATATAATTTTGAAAACAAAATCGCGCAGTTTTGGGGGTTCATCATGCACAAGGTCTAGCTCAAAATGAACTGTGCTAGGGACGGGCAAACATGCTATTTCCAACTGTGGTTCCTCAAATGTATTATATTTGGAAGCAAAATAGTCCAAGAGGACTTGGGAAGCACACAGTTCCAAACCTAGGTTGGGCATTCTCAGAGAAATTGGTTTTATAATATTGGTACAAACCAAATCTAGGTTGGGTGGAAGGCCATCAGATTGTGACTTAGGTAGGACGATAGGCACATCATTATCAATCAAATCAAAATCTCCTAACTCATCTACACATGTCACATCATGCTCACAATCATCAATCAAATTGGCAAGATTACAATCAGAATTATCAACATCATCAACAGATTTATTCTCGTGTATCGGCACATCAGGGGAAACATCACATGGAATACTAGAAGAAATATCATGCATTAAGGTCGGGGCAGAGAAGCCTAATGTATTTGAACCCAAAGGTTCCATAACATTTTTAGTATAGACATGTTCTTCTAGCATAACATCATAATCATCATCATCATCATGATAGGCATTTTGCAATCTAGGATAATTTTCAATCCTAAGGTCGGAGTTATTACAAGAATAAAACTCTAATTCATGGGGATGACTCATATCATGTGGTGTTGTTCCTGTTTCCCTAACGGATTCCCATTGATGGGTTTTCTCTGCAATCTCGGCTAAAAAATTCCATGCATCATCCACAGATTTATCAATAAACTCACCATTACACATAGACTCAACCATGGTTCGAGATTTAAAGTCTAGTCCCTCATAGAGGATGACGACAAGTCTCCACTTCTCAAATCCATGGTGCGGACATTCACTCAACAATTCATTAAAACGTTCAAAATAGTGAAAAACAGTTTCCTCACCCAATTGGACAAAACAATTGATACTTTGACGAATAGCGATGGTCCTATGGTGTGGAAATAATTTTTTGAAAAATAGATCTGTGAGTTGGTCCCAAGTGTTGATTGATTGTGGTCTCAAACCGTAAAACCATGTTTTGGCCCTTTCCTTTAAAGAAAATGTAAACAAACGCAATTTCAGAGAGTCTTCGGACAAATGATCAGGTTGCATAGTCCGACAAATTTGTTCAAACTCCCTCACATGAGTATAGGGGTTCTCAGAATCGAACCCTCGAAATATAGGAAGTATTTGTATCATGCTTGCATTTATTTTAAAAGGGTTATTGGTTTGAGGTAAGACAATACATGATAATGGAATTTGTATTGATGGATACATGTATTCATGGAGAGCACGAGGTTGGCCCATTTTGAAATGACACAAAGCCCACTATTTGGTTTTAATGGGTTTTAAAAAAATTTGGTTTTTGATGGGTTTGGATTTTTGGGAAAAATTTGGTTTTGGTGGGATATAAAAGAAATTTGGTTTAAAATTGGGAGCAAAAGAATTTTTTTTTTTTTTTTTTGAACCAAAACTGAAATTTAACTGAGCTTGCAAATTTAACATTTAACAGAACTTGAAAGTTCTGGATGCAGGCTAATCCAAACATAGTTTTTACAACAATCCCACAATACATATTTATACCCACAGACAATTATGGTTCTACCCAATTTTCCCAAAATAACAGTAGGCTAGGGTTGGTGATTACTCACCTAATTTGATGTAGCAACATCAAATTGAACTCGACCCATGCTTTGTAATTGCTCCTACTCCATTCCCATGCTCTAATTGCAACTCTAGGTTACCTAATTTATCAATTTTTTCACGCCTAGGGTTTCAGGCAGAGAAGCGTGAAAAAATGAGAAAATAGGGAACTAGAGGGCTAGGGGGGAGATGGGTTTTGGTTGTTGGGTGATAGGGTGATGATGGTGGAGGTGTGGTGGTGGCAGTGAAGGTGAAGAAGGTGGTGGTACGGTTGCAGGGGAAGGTGATGGTGGTTCTCTGCTGTGGAGAAGTGAGGGAGGAGAGGTCGACTGTTTTGGGAAGGAGGGTATTAGGTATTTGGGTGTTAGGCGGGCGTATCGAGTTTGATGTTCTGCGACGCTGAGTCACTGGATGCGAAGCTGGTAGGTGGATCGGATGGTTCCTCCTGATGAGGTTGGTAGCGACCGTCAGATTTTTTGATACAACGAAGTTAACGGCTCTAGATGGGGTTAGGTGTTGTAGTGTAAGGCGGAGATATCAAACGTTGATGAACAGCAAGGGAGCGACCGTTGGATTCAACTACCATCTAATCTGAAGGCTTGGAATTTCAGCGCTGTGGTGCTTGGTAGAGACTTCAGATTTTGATGCTCTATGAAGGAGCGACCATCGGATGCTTCTGAGAACTGATCTGATGGCTGAGAACGGAGGCGTTTTTGTGTGTAGAAAATGAGGTTGTGCGCACCATTCTTCGCGGTTTCCTTGCGTGATTTCTCCCGGCTTTTCACTACTTTTCTGCTCTTTTCGCTCCGCGACTCATCCGAACTTTATTTATTACCTAAAAATGCAAAATTAATTAATAAAAATATTTATTCTTGAAAACAATGAAAATACAGAATATGGGATAAAATGTAGAATTAATGCATAAAAGATGAGTTAAATGCCAACAAAAAGGGATAAAATATATACAATATTTGGCACTCATCAAATACCCCCAAACCTGAATTTTACTTGTCCTCAAGTAAAACAAAACTAAGGAAATCCTAACTATACCACTGTCGCTGGTCTCTCGAATGCATTTAGCGTATGCACTAAGCCTTTTAAACCACTAAGTGTCCCTAGTGGACGAGTTGAAGTCTCGTGAAGGTTTACCAGAGGTGTGCCTACAAAACCTAAGGACAAAATATGAGCTCAGATTCCATCAAATGTGACATGTGCAAAACAGTTTAAGCTCACAGCAAAATGGAGATGTCAATCTAGCTATAAAAGGCACAATCCTAGCACTGATAACAAAAAAAGACATGTGATAAGAGTGTAAAGTGTATCTACACATGTGTAAAGAAAGATCTGAAGTTATGACTACTAATCACCAAGAGATAGTTTCTCAGGCTAAGAACTGAGGTCGAAATCTAGCTAGCTGTCCGGACTTTACGAGAATTGTGAATGAGTTGGAGGTATTTCACAATTACTCGCGTTGTACATCAATGGCATACACCCTCCTTGCTTATTACAAAAAAAACAACAAAATAACTCTTTACATGACTCTTATTTACATTGACTATTCTCTTTTTATTTTTGGAACAAGAGATGATGGAATTGATAAGTACTCGATTTTTTTTTTGTATTTTTTTGATATTTTTTTCTCTTTTTTTTTTTTTTTAGAACAAGGAAACACTTTTGATACAAATACAAAAGGAAACAAAAATTACATGACACTTTGCAAGAGGTAGCCCTTTTTGATGCACCCAGTTAAATTCGATGGTTGTCTTTCTTAATGTAACCTCCACCTTCTATCCCAACCAACCAAAGAACAAGCTAGTCAAGTTTCGTTTAGTATTCTAAAGTGATTGGCAATCGTAACTTCCTATCAAACACCTTGAAGATCGAGGCCATACATGTATTGGTAGATCGTGCGCGTGCAAATTTCTTATCACAATGTGAATTGTGCTAGAATCAGGGTGCCTAAATATCTAGACTAAGACTCCTAATAAAAATACATATTTGCACAAGAGTCAACATTTCAAGGTAAATGAGCTCCATTTTTTATGATTTTTCATTTTTTAATTTTTTTTTTTGAATTTTGATTTTTTTAATTTTTTTGGAATTTTTCAATTTTTTTCAAAAAGATGGAGTTTTGTTTTCAATTATGGCATATTATCATGGTATCTACTCTATACCCCCAAACCTAAACTAAACATTGTCCTCAATGTTTCAAAATATGGAAAGAATTAAAATGCAACATATGGAAAGGGACATGCTGAGTAGAGTAAAAGGAGAGAGAATACCCGATTTCGGCGAAAGCAGAATTAAAACTCCGTTATTCAAGGCAAAAATCCAACATATTTCAGCCGAGATCATATTGGATTAGCAAAATATATACAAAAGGAACAAAAGGGTTTTTTAAGAAATTTTAACTACTGGATTATATACAAAAAAATTCACCATACACTAACAATCTAAAGAGTTGAGGATCAACCCAAAAGACGAAGTGTAGACATTTCAACAGCTTCACACAATAATAACAGGAAAGAAACGCAAGTGAAACTGTAAAACAAAATGAGCTACCCCCAAACCTGGATTTTACAGAAGATATAATTTTGAAAACAAAATCGCGCAGTTTTGGGGGTTCATCATGCACAAGGTCTAGCTCAAAATGAACTGTGCTAGGGACGGGCAAACATGCTATTTCCAACTGTGGTTCCTCAAATGTATTATATTTGGAAGCAAAATAGTCCAAGAGGACTTGGGAAGCACACAGTTCCAAACCTAGGTTAGGAATTTTCAGAAAAATTGGTTTTACAATATTGGTACAAACCAAATCTAGGTTGGGTGGAAGGCCATCAGATTGTGATTTAGGTAGAAGAATAGGCATATCATTATCAATCAAATCAAAATCTTCTAACTCATCTACACATGTCACATCATGCTCACAATCATCAATCACATTGGCAAGTTCACACTTAGAATCATCAACATCATCAACAAATTTATTCTCATGCATCGGCAAATCAGGAGAAATATCACAATGTGACCTAGGTAGAGAATCAGACACATCAAATATATTTTCATGCATATTAGTGTCTACAGAAGATTCAACTATTCCTATGTCATGCTCATCTTCACAGAATAATTGTACGAATCCCATGTCAATATCAAAATCATATGAATTACAATGAGTATTAGAAAAAACAATATTCATGAAGGTCGAGGGCGAGAAGCCGTATGTTATTGAACCAGCAGGTTCCACAATATTTTCATGTTCTTCTAACATATCATCATAATCATCATAATCATCATCATGGTAGCATGCATATTGGTCCTCATTAAAAGTGGTGGTGTCGTTAGTCGATTCATGTTCCTCTAAATTAGGTTCATATTCAACATCATTTACATGAATGGGACTAGACACTTCATTAGGGACAACATACATTTCCTCATGAATTTCCTCCTTTTGTAGGTGAAGCAAAATCTGATCTAAATATGCCTGAATTCGTGATGTAGATCTATCGAAGTTTTGCTCACTAAGTCTGAAAGCTTCTGTGGTGGAGTCTAAATTCATGGGAGTACAAAATTCTTCATGTTCAAATTGTGGTGAATGGTACATGTATGCATGGTCATTAGGGTCTATAAATGATTGATCGCAACCCTCAAAGGATTGATTACGGTCCCAATGACTACCATTCTCACAATTTATGGGCATTTCATACCTTGGATTTTCTCTAGATT
>NC_039359.1:105220020-105236740 GCF_003573695.1 Papaver somniferum | reverse complement strand
AGGAGAAGCAGCAGCAGTGCTGCAGGGCAGCAGAAGAAGAGATGCACAGCAGTGCAGCAGCAACAGCAGGATGTACCAGAAATGGCAAGAAAACAGCAACAAAAGCAATACAAGGCCAAAAACAATGGAACAAAGTAAAGGAATGACAAACATCAACAGATCATTGAACAAAAGTAAAACACAACAAGACTGAACCAAGGCCTAAGGCCAAGGGCAGAGATATGAAGATAACAGTAAATGGAAGAAAGAAAATAAGTGAAGTGAATATGAAAACAGTGAGAACAAGAGGATGATCACTAAGATTTTGAATCCACTACCAGCCTAAGGAACATTCTAATCACAGCTAAGGTAATTACCTAAGTACTAATTGTCTGTTTAGAGCACAACTAGTCAGAGGGTTCATAATAGCATTTTAAGCATGAGCTGTACATGATAACACAAGGGAATTCTAACTACAATGCATACATGATATGCACTGTGAAAGCAAGATGTTTGACATGTGTTGATTAGGAAACTTCCTTATGGTTTATATGATTTCATCTAATCTTAGCAATTGACTTAGAGCATGATAGGCAGGAACATGATAGAATAGATAGATGCACAACATCACAGGAACAAACATCATACACATAACACAACAAGGTATTGCACTGACATAAACACAACAGGAACACAACATGAACAGCAGAAAAATTATCATTAACAGAACTTGGTTCTGGATACACTGGCTAATCCAGGCATTAACACTAACAGTGAACAAGGAGAAAAATATGCAAATGGTTAAAATTGAAAGTGAAATTAAAATCAAACCTAACCCAATTAGGGGGAAACTTGGCTAGTCCAAGAACAGTTTTTACATCTCACATCACTTCCCTTTTATAGCTTACAAAATATCCAAATTTTCAGAAACCCTAAATTGGAAACCCTAATTTTTAAATTGGAAATTAAACTCACTCTCTGATGCAAATAGCCTCGACCCATGCTTGTACTTCTCCTCCTCTGCTAATCCTTTACTCGAACGCTGCTCCAATTTCCTTCTTCTCTCCACTGTGAAACCCTAGCTATGTTTGTCTTCTTGGTAGCATCAAAAATTAATGCTAAGAACAAGACAGACACGACTAGGGAAGAGGTAGGTGATGGTGGTGGCGTCCTTGTGGTCGTGGTGGAGATGGAGACGGCGGAGCAGACATGGCAGGGTCTGCCATGGTCGGGGGAAGAGAAGAAATTTGGGGGAAATGAATTTTGGGGAAGAAGAAGGTGGGTGTTTGTTTTGGGTCGATGGGTTTGATGCTTAGGGTGTTGAGCGGGTTCATCAAACTTTGATGTTTGGCGAGCTGAGATGTTGGATCATTGGATCTGAGTGGAATCGAACGGATAGATGGAAGGATGTGTGAAGCGACCGTCGGATTCTGAGGTGCAACGAAGTTAACGGCACCAGATGGAGTTAGGTACTGTAGTGTAAGGCGGAATCATCGGGATTTGATGCACAGGCATAGGGACGACCGTTGGATTCAACTACCATCTAATCTGAAGGCTTGGAATTTCAGCGCTGTGGTGCTCGGCGGAGACATCAGATTTTGATGCTTTATGAAGAAGCGACCGTCGGATGCTCCTGAGAACTGATCTGATGGCTGAGAACGGAGGCGCTTTTGTGTGTAGAAAATGAGGTTGTGCGCACCATTCTTCGCGGCTTCCTTGCGTAATTTCTCCCGGCTTTTCACTACTTTTCTGCTCTTTTCGCTCCGCGACTCATCCGAACTTTATTTATTACCTAAAAATGCAAAATTAATTAATAAAAATATTTATTCTTGAAAACAATGAAAATACAGAATATGGGATAAAATGTAGAATTAATGCACAAAAGATGAGTTAAAATGCCAACAAAAAGGGATAAATAAATACAATATTTGGCACTCATCAGTAGCATTAAGTTAAGGCTCAGTTGAAGCCTTATGCACTGTCAAATGGTGAATTGCTAGGATAGTTATCCTGATGTATGTTTTGATCGAGCAATGGGAAGAGATTAATGCTTATAGTGCCTGTGATTGATTGTTCTGTCAAAAGACAGTCAATGCTAGGGGCAAACTAGGGAGCAAATTAGTTTTCCTCCCATTCTAGATGTATGCATAGGATTTTCAACTCAACCTAGAAATATGTTGTTTGATTAGGACACAAGGTGGATACTAATCCTTAGCTTAGCCACAATCCCTTTTTACAGTCACTTAAATTCAGTTCTGTTTTGCTTCATGTTCAGTTTATCTCCTTACCTGTTTTGCTTGTTTAATTCCTTGCAATTTGTAGCTGTTGTGCACTGAAATCAGTGCACAAACTCCCCCTGCCCTTGGCTTACAGCCTTGGTTCATGCCATTTGCCCTCTTTGTTTCACTGCCACTATAACATTGTGATCTTGCATCTTGTTTTACATCATCTGCCAGCATAGTTTAACTTCTTTATGCTCCCACTCCCTGTGGACTAACCCCTTGCTTACCTTCTATACTAAAACTTGGCCTTGTATACTTGCAAGTTTTGTGTGCAACCCCATTTCCACACCAAGTTTTTGGCGCCGCTGCCGGGGAGCTGGCTGCCATATTTTTGAAGTTTTCATTGCTGTTCTGTGGCCTTGCTGTGCTTGAAGCTGTCTCCTGAGATCATTGCACTCTTGTTCACTTGCAGGTGTCACTGAGTTGCTGCTGCTGCTGCTGTTGCTGGAGCTGGTGAACCAAGCCTGCTGCTGCCAAGCCAAAGCAACTGGGTTTAGCCACCTGCTGCTGCTGGGGCTCTGCCTTCTACTGGTGGGCTTGTACTTCTCTGAACTGGGCTTCACCAACTTCAACTGAACTGGGCTTGCCAAGTGCTGCTGGGCTGCTGCATCTCAACAAGTTGCTGGGCTCGTCCAACTGAGGTGGGCTTCGTTGCTGTTGCTTCTGCTGGGCTGCTAAACCCAACTGCTGTCGCTGGGCTTGCTGCGTGAGCTACTTAGGACGATCCTAAAGCCCAACTGGGCTGTGCAACTAAAAGGGGACCAAAAGCCTATTTTTGGGCTTCCCTCCAAAAATCAAGTAAGCCTAACCCATGAGTTAACCCACTTGGGCCTCATTTAAATTCAAATTCGGGCTTGTAATAATTAATTTAATTATTTAGTTGGGATTGTAATAATTTTTATTTTTCCTTTATTTTCTTTTTCTTTTTCTTTTTCTTTGGGATTGTAATTATTTTTTGTCTTTATTTTTCTTTTATTTTTCTTTTTCTTTTTCTTTTATGGGCTTGTCTTAATTATTATTATTGTTTTTATTTTCTTTTATGGGTTGTGCTAATTTATGTAGGTTTAGTTCAACAATTTTTTTTTCCAAAGCCCAATTTTAAACCAAAAACAAAATCCCTTATTAAAACCAAAACCCATTCAAAACCAAATCTTCGTAACCCTTGTGGGCCAAATTGTTTCCGATTGCTCTGTCTGACCAACATGTTAGTTGAGGTACCTACAAGGACATGACTGTGACCTATAGAGACCAAACAAACAGACTTGTTAGAATTAATCAAGAAGAACCTATCGAAATTCTGAGTTATGAGGTAGACAGCCCAGATCAAACCGAAACAATGGGAGAACCCCGTACCCTCAAGGATTATATGTACCCAACTAGAGCCAGTCAACCTTCTTGTATTGTGCTACCCGAGGATAATGGCCATTATGAGCTGAAATCGAGCACAATACAGATGCTTCCTATTTTTAGAGGTGTTGAGAATGAAAACCCGTACCACCACGTGAGAGAATTCGAGGAAATTTGTGGAACTCTGCGTTTCACTCAAATGTCCGACGAAACCCTAAAGTTAAGGCTCTTTCCTTTCTCCCTGAAAGATAAGGCAAAGGCCTGGCTTTATGCTTTACAGCCTCAATCCATCATGACATGGGATGACCTCATAAAGGAGTTTTTCAAAAAGTTTTTCCCGAATCACAAGACTGCGACAATTAGTCAAAGTCTGAATAGCTTTGTGCAATTAGAGGGTGAGACCTTAGCTAGATACTTGGAGAGATTCAATGAATTATTGCTCCAATGTCCCCATCATGGTTTTGAAAAATGGAGACTTGTGCAAATTTTGTATGAAGATCTAGATGTGTCCACCCGAACAACGGTTGAGTCGATGTGTAATGGTCTATTCGTAGACAAAACTGCTGATGCGTCTTGGGACTTCTTGATTGAAGTAGCTGAAAAGACGCAACAGTGGGAATCCATCCGTGAACCCAGAAAGACTACATCCGAAGCGAAGGCTTTTAGGATTGAAGCAGATTTCGAGGGAAGAGCAAACATGGCATCAATAGTTAGGAGATTAGAAGAGTTAGAACTACATAAAAATTCAAAACCTTCCACCACTACTCTCCGAGAACATGTCGCTTCATCTGTATGTGCCGCTTGTAACGATCCCAACCATCAATTCCAAAATTGTCCCGATTTGCTTGCAGTCCAGGAATCTAGGCTTGAGCAGGCACATGCCATGTTTCAAAAACAAGAACATAACCCTTATTCACAAACCTACAATCCAGGATGGAGTAACCACCCCAACTTTTCATGGTCCAAAGGCCCCACTCAAGGAGGACCATCTCAACCCACCCAAAGCTATCAAAACAATCAGGGATATCAATACCCTAGGAACCCTCAACAACAATCATATCCTCAACACAATACCGACAAGAGAATATCCAACATAGAGGAGATTGTCCAGAGTCTGGTGCAAGGTCAGAAAAATCTTGATCAAAAGATGAGTCAACTCTGCGATTCCATGAGCGAGAGAGAAAAGGGTACACTTCCTAGCCAACCCCAACAAAATCCAAAGAGGATATTTCAAGCAGGCACATCATCTTGCAATGAAACCTCACCCGATCAAATCCATTCCATCACCACTCTTCGAAGTGGTAAGATTGTTGAGAACAATGTAGGCATACCACAATCAAATGAATCTGAGCCAAACATATCATTGCCTACACCACCCCAGAAAACCAATGAGCCTGAGCAAGTTGGAAAATCTGACAATTCTACTGCTGTGAATGTCCCTTTACCAACTCATGCTCCTGTCGCCCCATTTCCTCAGAGGTTAGTTTATCAACAGAAAAGCACCTACTACAATGAGATGTTAGATCTGTTCAAAAGAGTCAATATCAACATTCCTTTTCTTGAGGCAATTAGGCAAATCCCTGCTTATGCCAAATTCCTCAAAGACTTGTGTACTCAAAAGCGCAAGCTTAATGTGCACAAACGTGCTTTCTTAGTTGAACAGGTGAGTTCCATCATTCTGAACAAAACTCCACCCAAGTTTAGGGATCCAGGATGTCCAACAATTTCTTGCACTATAGGAGAACACACGGTCAATAAAGCGTTATTAGACCTAGGTGCAAGTGTTAACCTACTGCCATATTCTGTTTATGAGCAGTTAGGTCTTGGGGAGTTGAAGCCAACATCTATCACTCTACAACTGGCAGACCGATCTGTCAAGATTCCTCGTGGAGTGGTCGAAGACGTTTTGATCAAGGTTGACAAATTCTATTTTCCCGTAGACTTCATTGTCTTAGACACTCAACCTGTACAAAACCCAGACTGTCACATTCCTGTCATCTTAGGACGTCCTTTCTTGGATACGTCCAACGCAATCATTAATTGTCGTAATGGAGTGTTGAAACTGTCTTTTGGCAACATGACGGTAGAATTGAATGTGTTCGATATTAGTCAACAACCTGTGAATCTTGATGATGATGATGTGCATGAAGTTAATATGATTGAAGGATTAATACAAGATTCGTTGACTAACATTCTATCCGTCGACCCCTTTCAAGCATGTATGGAGAACTTTAACTCAGATTCCTATGATGATGCATACTGTAGTGACGTCCTATCTCTGCTCGAATCTGTACCTCAAATGGACGTCACTGAAAGAAGATATGAAGTGGAACCACTTTTACTCTCTGATTCCAAGCTTGTTCCATCCATTGTTGAGCCACCCAAGCTTGAATTGAAAACATTGCCTAGCACTTTGAAGTACGCATTCCTAGGTTCCTCTGATACTTTACCTGTCATTATTTCATCATGTTTAGACACGGAACAGGAAAGTAAGCTCTTAGAAGTACTTAAGGAACACAAAGAGGCCTTAGGATGGACCATCTCAGACCTCAAAGGAATAAGCCCCACCATTTGCATGCACCACATTAATCTCGAAGAGAATGCCAAACCATCTAGGGAAATGCAAAGGAGACTTAATCCTAACATGAGAGATGTAGTCAAAGGAGAGATCCTGAAACTACTTGATGCGGGTATCATATACCCAATACCTGATAGCAAATGGGTTAGTCCCATTCAAGTTGTGCCTAAGAAGTCAGGCATTACTGTAGTTCAGAACGACAAGAATGAATTAGTCCCTACTCGTACAACCACAAGATGGCGAGTATGCATCGACTACAGGAAGTTGAACACAGTAACAAGGAAGGATCACTTCCCGCTCCCTTTCATTGACCAAATGCTAGAACGTGTGTCTGGACACAGTCACTACTGTTTTCTAGATGGCTTTTCCGGTTATAACCAAATTCACATTGCTCCGGAAGATCAGGAAAAAACTACATTCACGTGTCCATTTGGGACGTTTGCTTATAGACGTATGCCCTTCGGGTTGTGTAATGCACCTGCTACTTTTCAGCGTTGCATGATGAGCATTTTTTCTGACATGTTAGATAGTTTTCTCGAGATCTTTATGGATGATTTCTCTGTTTTTGGTTCCTCGTTTGACGAATGTTTGAAGCATCTTGCCCTCGTGATATCCAGATGTAAAGAAAAGAACCTTGTTCTAAATTGGGAAAAATGCCATTTTATGGTGAATTCAGGAATAGTTCTAGGACACATCATCTCAGAAAAAGGAATTGAAGTGGATAAAGCTAAAGTTGACCTCATTCAACATCTACCACAACCTCGCTCTGTGAAGGAGATCAGATCATTTCTAGGTCATGCTGGTTTTTACCGGCGATTCATCAAAGATTTCAGCAAAATCTCCAGACCTCTGTGCAGTCTTCTCTCCAAAGATGTTGCCTTCAATTTCGATGCTGCTTGTGTGAAGGCATGGGAGGAATTAAAAACCCTTCTCACCGCCGCTCCTATAGTCCGACCACCCAACTGGGAACTACCGTTTGAACTCATGTTTGATGCCTCTGATTATGCTGTTGGTGCTGTTTTAGGACAGCGTGTTGATAGACTACCATACGTGATATACTACGCTAGCAAAACCCTTAATGATACTCAACTCAATTACACAACTACCGAGAAGGAATTGCTTGCTGTCGTTTTCGCATTAGACAAGTTTAGATCTTATCTCATAGGGTCTAAGATCATCATATACACAGACCATGCGGCTTTGAAGTATCTTCTTTCCAAGAAGGATGCTAAAGCTCACCTTATTCGATGGATACTATTATTACAGGAATTCGATCTCGAAATCCGTGATAAGAAAGGTTGTGAGAATGTGGTTGCTGATCATTTGTCTAGATTAACTTTAGAGTCTATTGATGAATTTGAGCTGATTAGAGAATCATTCCCAGATGAACAGCTGATGTCTATCTCAGACCTTCCTTGGTTTGATGATATTGTTAACTACCTCGCTGCAGGTAGGATGCCCTCACGTTGGTCGAGACAAGACCGCTATAAGTTCTTGGCTGAAGTTAAACATTTCCTTTGGGATGACCCATATTTGTTTAAGTACTGCCCGGACCAAATCATTAGGAGATGTGTCCCCAACACTGAACAGAAAGATGTGATATCTTTCTGTCATGACCAAGCATGTGGAGGCCATTTCAGTGCCAAGAAAACCGCTGCAAAGATCTTGCAGTGTGGATTCTATTGGCCATCATTGTTCAAGGATTGCCATGATTATTGTGTTGCTTGTGAACGCTGTCAAAAGCTAGGAAGCATTTCGAGGAGAAACATGATGCCATTGAACCCCATTTTGATTGTGGAGATTTTTGATGTTTGGGGGATCGACTTCATGGGTCCATTCCCTATTTCTGACGGTAGATTGTACATCCTAGTCGCAGTTGATTACGTTTCTAAGTGGGTAGAAGCCATACCAACCAGAACAAATAACCACAAGGTGGTACTTTCATTTCTAAAAGAGAACATATTTTCACGTTTTGGTACCCCTAGAGCTATAATCAGTGACGGTGGTTCGCATTTCTGCAACAAGTACTTTGAGTCTTTAGTACGCAAGTATGGCATAACCCACAAAGTCGCTACTCCGTACCACCCTCAGACTAGTGGACAAGTGGAAGTTTCTAATAGGGAAATTAAGCACATTCTGGAGAAGACGGTTAACCCGTCTAGGAAAGATTGGTCAATAAGATTGAATGATGCTTTGTGGGCCTATAGAACAGCGTATAAGACACCAATTGGCATGTCCCCCTATCGTCTAGTGTATGGAAAGCCGTGTCATCTTCCTGTGGAGTTAGAACATCGAGCTTACTGGGCTATCAAGAAACTTAACTTTTCTCTCGACAAGGCGGGTGCACAACGGAAACTTCAACTCAACGAGTTAGAAGAATTAAGGAATGAGGCTTATGAAAGTGCCAAGCTGTACAAGCAGAAGATGAAGCTGTTTCACGACAAGCGTATCCTAAGAAAGTCTTGCTGTATGACTCCCGATTACATCTTTTTCCAGGAAAACTGCGTTCCAGATGGAAGGGTCCGTACCTAGTACGCACAGTTTTTCCTCATGGAGCTGTAGAGCTGGAGGATGTTTCCAACAAGAACGTTTTCAAAGTCAACGGGCAGAGATTAAAGCCATTCCTTGAGCCATTTCCACCCGACATTGAAACAACCAACCTTGAGGACCCGGTCTATGTGGATTAAACTGGTCCACTCTTTCCCTAAATAACCAAAAAGTTTTCCAAATCTTTCCCTAAAAACCAAAATTTTTCTTTTTCCCATCAAAACCAAATGTCTCCCGACAAAACCAAATTTTTCCAAAAAGTCCAATCCCATTAAAAACCAAATTTTCTTGTAGATAATGTGTTAGTTAAATTTCCTTTTGTATATATTTTGTGCTCATCCATTGTGACTCCGAATATGATGGATTTTTGCCTTGAATAACGGAGTTTTAATCGAGCTTTCGCCGTACAATCGGGTATTCTCTCTCCTTTTACTCTACTCAGCATGTTCCTCTTCATATATTGTTTTATAGTTCTTTCCATATTTTGAAACATTGAGGACAATGTTTAGTTTAGGTTTGGGGGTATAGAGTAGAAACCACGATAATATGCCATAATTGAAAACAAAACTCCATCTTTTTGAAAAAAAAAATTGAAAAATCAAAATAAAAAATTAAAAAATTAAAAAATCATAAAAATGGAGCTCATTTACCTTGAAATGTTGACTCTTGTGCAAATATGTAATTATTAGGAGTCTTAGTCTAGATATTTAGGCACCCTGATTCTAGCACAATTCACATAGTGATAAGAAATTTGCACGCGCACGATCTACCAATACATGTATGGCCTCGATCTTCAAGGTGTTTGATAGGAAGTCACGATTGCCAATCACTTTAGAATACTGAACGAAACTTGACTAGCTTGTTCTTTGGTTGGTTGGGATAGAAGGTGGAGGTTACATTAAGAAAAACAACCATCGAATTTAACTGGGTGCATCAAAAAGGGCTACCTCTTGCAAAATGTCATGTAATCTTTTGTTTCCTTTTGTATATGTATCAAAAGTGTTTCTTTGTTCTAAAAAAAAAAATAAAAAAAAAATCATGTATTTATCAATTCCATTCTCTCTTGTTCCAAAAATAAAAGAGAGTAGTCAATGTAAATAAGAGTCATGTAAATAGTCATTTTGTTGTTTCATTGTAATAAGCAAGGAGGGTGTATGCCATTGATGTACAACGCGAGTAATTGTGAAATACCTCCAACTCATTCACAATTCTCGTAAAGTCCGGACAGCTAGCTAGATTTCGACCTTGGTTCTTAGCCTGAGAAACTATCTCTTGGTGATTAGTAGTCATAACTTCAGATCTTTCTTTACACATGTGTAGATACACTTTACACTCTTATCACATGTCTTTATTTGTTATCAGTGCTAGGATTGTGCCTTTGATAGCTAGATTGACATCTCCATTTTGCTGTGAGCTTAAACTGACTTGCACATGTCACATTTGATGGAATCTGAGCTTATATTTTGACCTAGAACTTTGTAGGTACGTTCTAAGCAAACCTTCACGAGACTTAACTCGTCCACTAGGGACACTTAGTGGTTTAAAAGGCTTAGTGCATACGCTAAATGCATTCGAGAGACCAGCGACAGTGGTATAGGTAGGATTTCCTTAGTTTTGTTTTACTTGAGGACAAGTAAAATTCAGGTTTGGGGGTATTTGATGAGTGCTAAAAAGTGCATATTTCTATATATTTTTCTTGGTATTTAACTCATCTTTTGTGCATTAATTCTACATTTTATCCCATATTCTGTATTTTCTTTGTTTTCAAGAATAAATATTTTTATTAATTAATTTTGCATTTTTAGGTTGTAAATAAAGTTTGGATGAATTGCGGAGCGAAAAGAGAAGAAAAGTAATGAAAAGTCGGGAGGAGTTACACAAGGAAGCCGCGAAGAATGTCGTGCACAAGACCAAAAGGCTAGAAGTGGGCTTGAAGAGGAAGAATTGTTCTTAAAGAAGATATGGGCTTGGCATACCCAAGGCCCAAAACCCTTACCCAAACCCATTTTCTATATCCAAGCCCGTCTCGGATTTCAGCCGTCAGATCGAAGCATTTCAGCATCCTACGGTCGCTCCATCATCGCACATCAAACTCCGAAGCCCCCGCTTTACATCGCAACGCCCATCTCCATCTTGGGTCGTCCGTTTTGCTACATCCCTTCATCCGACGGTCGCTCCACGCTTACCTCCGTATCGCCGTTGGATCCACCTACCATCTTCCCATCCATCGCTCCTTGTCGCAGATCATCAAACCTCTCTGCACCCGCCTAACACCCAAGTATCGAACACCCTATACCCCTAGCCAAACGCCCCCTAACCCTAACTCTATCGACTTCTTCTTTCTTCTCCATCTCTTCTTCCTTCCCCCGTCTGCAGAACCCGTACCACCACCATGTCCGCCATCATCACCACCAACTCCACTTCCACAACCACCACTCCCTGCAACTGCCGCGCCACCACCTCTACCTGTCTCACATCATCCCTAAACTACCAACCCATCATCACCCCCTAACTATCTAGCCCCCTATTCCCTCAATCTCTCACGTTTCTTCCCTGAAACCCTAAGCGTGAGAGGTTGATGAAGTAGGTGACCTAGAGAAGAAATCAAGGTATCGGAAAGGCACCAGGAGAAGCAGAGAAGACATGGGTCGATGCTAATTGAGGAGATTTGTCACATCAAGGTAAGAAAAAAAACCCAAGCCCAGTTCACAATTGAACTGTTGAGCCCAAGTTCACAGTTCATTCCAAAATCATTCAAAGGCCCAAGGCCTAAAGCACTTCATCATTACAAACAAACCCACTAAGCCCAAAGCACAATTAGAAGCCCAATAGCAATTTAGAGCCCAAATAGCTAGAAAACTCCAAAACACTCCCAGTCTCTGTGGATCGACCCGTACTTGCACGAGCTACAACTGACGACCGTGCACTTGCGGTATTACTGTAGGCCCGTTTTTATCGCTTAATTTTCACACTCCTCCGGGCCCACCAAGTTTTTGGCGTCGTTGCCGGGGATTGGTGCTGTGTTTTTCTTGTAGTTTTATTAGCTATTTTTGCATTTCACTGCATAGCATTTGCATCTGCATCTGCTTCACTTCATTTGCTGTTGGGCCTGCTGTTCTGAACATGTTTTCCTCTGCTGGGACGCCACCAAGGAAAAGAACCAAAGCCCAACTGGGTTTTTGCAACAATATCAGAGCAGCTGGGCTGTGCTTAAAAGGTAACCCATTTAAGAGAACCCGAATTGTGGGCTTCCAATTTTTAATTGTGGGCTTGTAATATTAAAGCCAATTTTTGGGCTTTTTATTTTCTGTTGGGTTTGTAATTAATTTTTGTGGGCTTGTTTGTTTAATTTGTGGGCTTGTATTTAATTTTTGTGAGCTTGTTTAATTTGGACTGGTATTTTGTATTCTGGGTTTTTAAACCCAGCTGAGCTTGTAACCGATCACGCTAGGTTAACTCGTTAGTGGGCCGAGTACCCAAATTCTAGGCCGAGATTTTGGACTCAGTTTCACCAAACGTTTTCAAACCAGCTGAGCCAAAGCAAACACAAAACCAACAGTGGGCTTGCTCCCATTCAAAAACCAAATTTTATTTTCTTTTAAAATAAATAAATAAATAAATATTTTCTCTCCCATTCAAAAACCAAAATTTTTACTTGCTCCCAAATTTTAAAACCAAATTTTATTTTGCTCCCACATTAACAACCAATTTTTTTTTTTCTTTTATCCCACCAAAACCAAATTTTTCCCAAAAATCCAAACCCTTTAAAAACCAAATTCTGAGCTTTGTACATTCTTTACTTAGCTTTTGAGCCAATCATGAATAGATCTTTTTCTACAGTTGGGGAGTACAACAAATCCCTTAGAGAACTTGCATATGGACAAACTTCACGTTATGAATCTTCCACGGACCATGATGTCAATAGTCATAGGAATTATTATGGACATTTTCAAAGTCCCGAGCCGCAATACATGAACCCTAATGACTATTCATACATGCATCATTCATCGCAACGTGAAAATGAACATTCTGCTAGAGCCTCACTCACACAATCATCACTTATGGATCAATTAGAAGCTCGAGTCGCAGCTTTAGAAAAGCAAGCACATGAGGAATCTGTCACATCTAACTTTCCTAGGCAACCTGAAATCTATCCTTGTCCCGCATGTGATGGCTTAGACCACACTATTGCGAATTGCTATATTTTCCATGAATTTAGGCGGACTGGAGAAATTCCAAGGTTTGTAGAACCTACAGATTATTATGATGGTGGTTATTGGGACCATAATCAACCTTTTCAAGGTTGCGATCAACCATTTATAGACCCTAACGACCATGCACCCATGTATCAATCACCACAAGGGGAGGACGAACAATTTCACATGAGCCCTTGTATGCAATCTATAATGGAAAACATCAATCTCCTCAAACAAAACACTGCTAGTTTAGAAATGCATACATTGAATGATCATAGCAACATTGTTATCCCTAATGAAATTAATTATCAAAATAGTGTTTTTAACCCTACTCATGATAGTCATATTGAACATGAACCTAATCTAGAGGTAAATGAGTGGAATAGAAACACTATAGTTTTTAGGGAAGGACACTCTTGTTTTGTTGAGGATGATAATAATTATGATGTTATATTAGAAGAACATGTCTATACTGATGATGTTATGGAACCTTTGGGTTCAAATACATTAGGCTTCTCTGCCCAGACCTTAATGAATGATATCTCTTCTAGTATTCCATATGATGTTTCCATTGAATTGCCGATGCATGAGGACAAATCTGTTGATGATGTTGATGATTCTGATTGTGAACTTGCTAATTTGATTGATGATTGTGAGCATGATGTGACATGTGTAGATGATTTAGGATATTTTGATTTGATTGATAATGACGTGCCTATTCTCCTACATGAGTCACAATCTGATGGCCTTCCACCCAACCTAGATTTGGTTTGTACCAATATTGTAAAACCAATTTTTCTGAGAATGCCTAATCTAGGTTTGGAACTGTGTGCTTCCCAAGTCCTCTTGGACCATTTTGCATCTAAATATAATATCTTTGAGGAACCACAGTTGGAAATGGCATGTTTGCCCGTCCATAGCAAAGTACACTTTGAGTTAGATCTTGTGCATGAGGAACCCCCAAAACTGCGCGATTTTGTTTTCAAAATTATATCTTCTGTAAATCCAGGTTTGGGGGTAGCTCATTTGGTTTCACAGCTTCACGTGCTTTTCTTTCATGTGTGAAGTTGTTGAAACCGCTACACTTTGTCTTTTGGGTTGATCCTCAACTCTTTAGATTGTTAGTGTATGGTGAATTTTTTGTATATAATCCAGTAGATAAAAATTTTAAAAATCCTTTTGTTCCTTTTGTATATATGTTGCTAATCCAATATGATCTCGGCTGACATATGTTGGATTCTTGCCTTGAATAACGGAGTTCTAATATTGCTTTCGCCGAAATCGGGTATTCTCTTTCCTTTTTCTCTACTCAACATGATCCTCTTCATATGTTGTATTATAATTTTGTTCATATTTTGAAACATTGAGGACAATGTTTAGTTTAGGTTTGGGGGTGAAAAGTAGATACTTTGATAATATGCCATAATTGAAAACAAGAACTCCTTCTTTTTGAAAAAAATGAAAAATGAAAATAAAAAATAAAAAATTGAAAAAAAAAAACATAAAAATGGAGCTCATTTACCTTGAAATGTTGACTCTTGTGCAAATATGTAATTATTAGGAGTCTTAGTCTAGATATTTAGGCACCCTGATTCTAGCACAATTCACATAGTGATAAGAAATTTGCACGCGCACGATCTACCAATACATGTATAGCCTCGATCTTCAAGGTGTTCTATCGGAAGTTTTAGTTGCCAATCACTTTAGAATACTGAACGAAACTTGACTAGCTTGTTCTTTGGTTGGTTGGGATAGAAGGTGGAGGTTACATTAAGAAAGACAACCATCGAATTTAACTGGGTGCATCAAAAAGGGCTACCTCTTGCAAAGTGTCATGTAATTTTTTGTTTCTTTTTCCTTATGTATCAAAAGTGTTTCCTTGTTCCAAAAAAATAAAAAAAAATAAAAAATAAAAAAATAAAAACGATGTATATATTCAGAAAAAAATCAAAAAAAAAATCAAAAAATAAAAAAAATAAAAAAAATCAAGTATTTATCAATTTCATCCTCTCTTGTTCCAAAAATAAAAGAGAGTAGTCAATGTAAATAAGAGTCATGTAAAGAGTCATTTTGTTGTTTCATTGTAATAAGCAAGGAGGGTGTATGCCATTGATGTACAACGCGAGTAATTGTGAAACACCTCCTACTCATTCACAATTCTCGTAAAGTCCGGACAGCTAGCTAGATTTCGACCTTGGTTCTTAGCCTGAGAAACTATCTCTTGGTGATTAGTAGTCATAAAATCCGATCTTTCTTTACACATGTGTAGATACACTTTACACTCTTATCACATGTCTTTATTTGTTATCAGTGCTAGGATTGTGCCTTTGATAGCTAGATTGACATCTCCATTTTGCTGTGAGCTTAAACTGACTTGCACATGTCACATTTGATGGAATCTGAGCTTATATTTTGACCTAGAACTTTGTAGGTACGTTCTAAGCAAACCTTCATGAGACTTCACTCGTCCACTAGGGACACTTAGTGGTTTAAAAGGCTTAGTGCATACGCTAAATGCATTCGAGAGACCAGCGACAGTGGTATAGGTAGGATTTCCTTAGTTTTGTTTTACTTGAGGACAAGTAAAATTCAGGTTTGGGGGTATTTGATGAGTGCTAAAAAGTGCATATTTCTATATATTTTTCTTGGCATTTAACTCATCTTTTGTGCATTAATTCTACATTTTATCCCATATTCTGTATTTTCTTTGTTTTCAAGAATAAATATTTTTATTAATTAATTTTGCATTTTTAGGTTGTAAATAAAGTTTGGATGAATTGCGGAGCGAAAAGAGAAGAAAAGTAATGAAAAGTCGGGAGGAGTTACACAAGGAAGCCGCGAAGAATGTCGTGCACAAGACCAAAAGGCTAGAAGTGGGCTTGAAGAGGAAGAGTTGTTCTTAAAGAAGATATGGGCTTGGCATACCCAAGGCCCAAAACCCTTACCCAAACCCATTTTCTATATCCAAGCCCGTCTCGGATTTCAGCCGTCAGATCGAAGCATTTCAGCATCCTACGGTCGCTCCATCATCGCACATCAAACTCCGAAGCCCCCGCTTTACATCGCAACGCCCATCTCCATCTTGGGTCGTCCGTTTTGCTACATCCCTTCATCCGACGGTCGCTCCACGCTTACCTCCGTATCGCCGTTGGATCCACCTACCATCTTCCCATCCATCGCTCCATGTCGCAGATCATCAAACCTCGCTGAACCCGCCTAACACCCAAGTATCGAACACCCTATACCCAACCAAACGCACCTTTCTTCCCAAAACCATCGACTCCATCTTCTCCATTCCTCTACAGACGCCATACCACCACCTGCTCCTCCACCTGCTCTCCCAACTGCTCCGCCATCACCACCATAATCACCACAGCGTCAAACAATGATAACCCATCATTGTTCCCCTCTCCCTAGTCCATCTACTTTACTTATTTCACACATTTTCAACCGAAACCCTAAAGTGTGAAATAGGTAAATTAGGTCGATCTAGAGGCAAATTAACGGTATGTGAAGCAAGAGAAGACTAATTCTAAGCATGGATCGAAGTTTGATTGGAGTCAGAGATTAGGTAAATTTCTAATTTTAATTTCTAAAACCCTAATTTTTCTGATTTGGGAACTTTTGGGGGGAAATCAATTGTACGTCTAATTGAAGCATGGGTTGGTTGATTGGGTTGTTATCAGTGTGTTAGGTGAGTGAATTTTGGATTTTTGGGTACACCCTAACTTCACTGATTTTTGGGGATTTTTCTTATATGTATAAATAGGGGATGTGTGTGTGTGTGTGTG